>NW_010138156.1:3904-40707 GCF_000699245.1 Pterocles gutturalis | reverse complement strand
GTCTAGACAGACTACTAGGACATATTCTCTAGAGCAGGGGTTAGATGGATTGAGTCTCCCTTGAGAGCCCTTCCCAGACTCTAATTGACTTGATTGTTAGGCAATTTTTCCTGATGTCCAACTTAAATTTCTTTTTTGCTCAATTTCATCCTATCACTTCCAATTACGTCTGACTGAACTGCTCAAAACAACTCTTCTCCTCTCTGTCTCCTGACAATGAGGACGCAGCACACGCATCTCTTATTAGCACACCTTCACTTCGGAATTTATTGGCAATTCTGAGTACAGAGTTGACATTTTATGCCCACTTCTTACAGATGTCAAAGATATTTTATTATCCATGGAAGAAAACATAAGCCTGCGAATGTGTGTAGACAATACTGAGCCTTCCCCCTTTCTTCCATAACCGAGACATGTGATAATTAAGAGTAAGAAAGTCTGAATGTGGCTGTTACCTTACGCAGAGACAGCTTCAGTGACAACATGGACTTGGAAAGTCTCTTTTCCCCTCTGTTCTTACAATAACGTTCAAAATAATTGGGAAGATGAAGACAAAAGAAAGAAGTTGGAACATCTCTCAAAGGGAAAATACTGATGGAAAAAGAAAAGCTGTATTTCCCCAAACTACTTTCTGGATGATATTGTATCAGAAACAATGACTTTTTCCCCAGTTTCTCAAAGAACATTGCAAATTCAAAAAACACTGGCTGTTCTTACTCATCTAAAATTTCAGCTCAAGACATCTGATGATGATCAACTACTGCAGTTCAGTATTTTTAGGAAGAACAGGATGTCATAACCTCTCTGCATACTACATCTGACAAAGCAGCCACAGGAGGAAAAGAGCATCTGGAAAATGCTTATACATATAAATTGGATCCAAACACCTAAGGAACAATGGACTCATTTCACAGGTGCGCTGAACTACATGATCAGTAGAGCCAGAAGCAGGCAGTCTGGCCTCCGACAGTAGAAAATGAACTACCGTAGCCTGAGTAGCCCATTCCTGACTATAGCCTCGGTAAGACATTCAGATCATGTCTGCAAGCACGGTTATATTCCACAGACTGACTTTTTCTGACAGCCCCCTGAGCTGCCAGGGTATGAGGTAACACCAGTCTAACAACAGACACATCAGCTTGCGGACCCATCTACCTTCAACCCTTTGTCCACACGTGCACGGGCAGAATGCGTTACAGTGCTCGGAAGGGGGTACTCTGACCAGTACCTGGATGAGAAAGCAATGGCACAGAGTCAATTTTGCCATGCTTCCAGAGGACGAGAATTCCCCCAAGAGCGGAGAAATCTCTGCAAGAGGGGAGTTGCTGAAGATAGCTTTGCTATGCCTTTGCCCTGCTCTGGTAAATTTGTAGAACCTTCTCCTGCGCTGAGACCACGTATTGATACTAAATTTTTTTTCCCAAATTTCTTCTACATAACTCGGATCAGAAGTGAACATTTCCATATCTGCCCAGAACAGTTATGTAACAACAAGAGGAATGACACACAATCAATGAGCTTTGTGCCCATATACACACAGACCGTCTGCAGACATAATTGCATGTGTGCTTTCACAGTATATTTTTGTTCAGATGAGGGATATACTGAGTTCACAGGATGTTAGTTTTCCGTTATTAATGTAATTCCAAATAATAACAACCAAGTGAGTTAAATTAAGAATTCAAAGCAAAGGGAGCTTTATGTATTTGGAGGAGGCCAATCTATTAGATTCCTTGGAGTGTTTTATCACTAATGAATCCCAAACCACATTCTATTTGGGGAATAAAATGTTAAAACAGCCTAAACAGTTCTCTTAACAGTAGTCAGGAATCAATACAGAGGCACCTGAATCAGCAACTTCCTGACTGACAGTCAATCTCATAAATGCTGTAATATGGTTTTGAGCAAAGGCCACAGAACGAGCTGTTTGATTTATAAGCTGGCACAGACGACAAGGTGAAGGACACTGTCACTATTAAGGTAGCTAAGCTTAGCCCAGCTGCAACTGCTTGCTTTCAGTCAGGGGTACAATGCCCTACCTGGCCAAGCTGCTCACAAGCTGTTTGATACTCAGCTCGCTGACAGAGGTCTTTCACACGCTGGTATTTGGGTAGGAAGTTTTCTTCTTGGGCATCTACCTTCTCATTCTCCCTCTTATGAAGCAGTTTACTGGAAAAGAAAAAAAAAATGCATTAATTCCAAGATATACATACAGTTTGCTCAAAAGGCTCAGAGGAGTAGGTTATCTGCCAAGTCCATAGCATCACTGGTGGCCAAACCTTAATAGTCCAGTAGAAACTAGCACTTATCATCATCTCCGATAACACAAGGTATTCATAGATGCTCTCAGGGAGTGTACAAAACCAAGGCAGTATGTTTCATGTCTGACTGGCAGGCAGGGAAAGCAGTCAATATCAAGAGACCCTATCCGTCTCAGTCTGCAGGGCTGCACTTTGCAAACCCTTCATGCCTCACGTTACGTATTACAGCAGAGGCATAGAGGGAACGGCCAGCAGAGGAACATGCAGAGAAGAAAGGTTATTCATGCTCCCATGATACAAGCAGGAGAGCTGGGAGGGGCAGCAGCTGAAAGAAAAATGGAATGCACTTCCATCTCTCAGTCCAAGTACAACTCCCCTTCCCCCACGCCAGCAGCACATTGATGCAGGCTGCAGGCAAAGGCCACACACTCCCTCCTATCGCACAGTCATCGCCATTAGGCATACTGCAGCCGTGTCCCCGCTGGCACAGCTAAATGGCTTTAGGTCTGCGGTAGAGTGCTGCTTTAGCTTTAGCTATTCAGTATCCTTCTATTTAAAAAGACTGGGCTTGTGATTAACACTTTCCTTACCCTCTTTCCACTAGGAATGAGTCTCTCCACACCTTCATCTTTTTCTTTAAATGGAACCTAGGAGGAAAAGAGGAGAGGAAGAAGCAATTCCCACAAAACCAGTAATCAAGTCACGCCCCAGTTTTCTCTCCCCACCCCCAATTCAGATGAGAAACATTACAGAGAGCTGCACAAGGGGACATCCAGCTTTATGAAGCAGGCACATATGCCTCTCCAGTGCAAATCACAATTTGTTCTTACAAGGACAAAATCCACAACAGATTTACACTGTACAACTAGTTCAACATAAGCATGTTTAAGGCACAGGGGATTAACTGAATAATCCTTGATCACAAAGGATCACAAATTAAATCAGGATTTCCTGACTCCAGTTTGGGCTCTTAACCTGCATGCTACTCCCAAACTATCCTATTCTAAAGCAGCTGCTCCTTTCCCCCCCTTCCCTCCACCCAACTACTCCTAAAGCAAATCTCCTTCTTCCCTGTTGCTGCTGATTTTCTTTAGCAAGCATCTAGTCTAATTCTCTTCCTCAGTCTTTTTGCAATGAAAGTATTGATAGAAAGTCTCAAAAAATAACAGTGCAATTCTAAGTGCTAGCCTGTCTTTTTATTACAGCCTGATACACAACCAACACTTTCAACTCAATTATACTTTCAACTCAATTACTCTACATGCCATGGAGACATTTAAAATCTATAACTCATATAGCTAAAGACCTTCACATGCAGCCCTCTCATTGCTACACAGATTACGTTTAGTATATCCAGATGCCATAGATGCCATATAGCTAGTACATGAGCCTGACAAAAATAAAATAACTGAATTCAGTCACATATTGACATATAGGTTTTTAGATTTTCCAGTGAACGATGTACTCATAGAGACAGTAATTTTATTATATTTTCCTTCAAATTTGCTGTACGTTGCTGAACACTTGCTCAGTCTTCTGTACAAACACATGCACACTTCCATTTCTTACCTGTTCACTGGTCTCTCAGAATCCAGAAGCTTTAGGATGGATTTACCGTCCATATCAGATGGAATATCCAATCCAGCAATATCTAGAATTGTAGGTGCGAGATCAATATTCAACACAATGTGAGGATTCCTGAAAAAACATACATGAGAACCAGCTTTCAAGTCTATGCAATGATAGCAACTCCAGCTCTTCCAGACACCAGGGATCTGAGAAGGCTTACTTTGTGACATCCGTAAAGAAGAAAAGAGGACACAATCCAATTTCTTTCCATGAAGGGAATTAAAATGTAAAATACAGGTAAATTCCATAACCTCAAAAGGGACTAATATGAAGATTTGAAACTTTAGCACAGAGCATTTTTTGAGAAAGCAAAGTGGTTCATAAGGCAAAGTTAGTTAATTATTACAAAAGAGGGTTCAAAAGTCTTTCAAAACATGAGAAAGCTTTGTAAAAATTCCTTGGGTGTCTTATAGAATCAAAGGGTCTGCCAAACGTGGCAATGACTTTATTAAAAAGTAGATTTGGCAGGTAGCACATGCTTTATCTGTTTCAAAATACGGCACAGAAATAAGTACCTCAGCTCGTATCACAGCAAGCCCGTTCTGAAGCCAACATGAGGAGAAATACATTGGTAGACACTACAGTAAATAACTAAAAGTTGCTGTTAATGTGAAGTGTGAGACAGAAAAAGGAAAGGGATCAGGAAGAAAAAAGCACAGAGGAAGGAGTTCTGGAGAGGAAAAAAAATAAAAAAGATAAAATAAAAGCACAGCTTTAATTGAAATAATATCAGTCTTCCCAAGGGCATAGTTATCCATTCTGCAAAGACTTGCAAACAGCCATGCCTTGTTACTCAGCGGAGTAGTGGAATATGCTCCTCAGCCACCACAGTTAACAGGACAATATTTGAACTTAAATTGACTTCAAATTTGGTTAAAACATTGGCATCAACTCCAGAGGAGTACAGACAGCTTCTGTCCCCAAATCCCTTGAACTGCCACAGTTAAATATGAGTGAGTTCACGGATCAGAGCATCTACTTGCACAGTCTGGCATTCAGTAGCTGAATGAATGCCCAAATTTCTAATAATGAGACTTGGTTTCACTATGGGTCTGGTTTCACAGAAGTGTTTTCAGTTTATGTTGAACCTCACAAACTTATTTCAAATATGTGTATGACAGTGTTGTGTAGTTTCTCACAGTATTACAAATCCACACATGCTGTTTATCAGCTGGGCACTATTTATTGTCTTAAAAAAAAAAAATCAAGGAAGGCACTAAATTTCTTAAAAGTGGGGGAAAAAAAAAGTGAGCATACTGCTATACAGACAGACTTCTTCAGCACAGAACATAAAGAATGACTGTGCTATGGTCTGCAGGCACAAAGGAAGGACAGGACCAGATGGGCTGCCGTACATGTCAGCGCAGCATTCTAGCTCCAAATACAGGACAGCAGCAAGCTGCTAAATTCACACTAATTAATGAGACACCATTTAAAAATTACTACATTTTTGAGCGAGCGAGGCAGACAGGCACTGACAAGAGCATGGATGATGAATTAAATTGATGTACCTAATTTGATTTTAATTACTAATAATTGTGGTGTAGCATATTTGGTAATAGAAATGAGAGCCTAGTAACGACTTGCTACAGTGACTGCTATTAAATCTTCGCTGCTATCAAAAGGGAGTCATGACAACTACTCTGCAGTAAAAAACATAAGGTTCACAGAAAACACAGATGATTGAAGTTCTACCATTTAAAGAAAATCATGCTGAAAGGGAGGATCAATTTATTGTCTAATATATTTCCCCTCTGAAGTATTTTATCCCATTCTAATTTGTTGTGTTGTGATGGGTTCTGTTCTGTTAGACTCTGTCAGGCTGACTCCTCTGATTCTAATAGAAATATTTTTTGATCTTCAGAAGCCGCTAAAAAAAAAAAAATCAGTGGGAAGGATTCACAGCTTTTACACGTCTGGGTGTAAAGATCCTTGAACTAGAGCAGACATGAGGTCGCTGGTCTCCAGCATTGCCTGTTGCAGAAAAACTAGCTCAGTCCACTTGGGCCATGCTAGCATTGCCTCTCTGGTAAGACAAACACTGCAGCTGAAGTGCAGGAGAGCATGTTATTAGAAGGCTAATCCAGCTCACTTGAAATTCAGTGCTCCTGCAGACAAACTTCTTTCAGTGCGGAGGTAATATGTTTAATTCCACTTGAGGAATCCCTCCCCTGCTCTTTACAGAAATAACATTATCTCACATGCATAAATAAATTAGACACATAGTGCAATATATCTACAGAATTTAACATTTTTTCTGCCTACTGGTAATATGAATCAGTTAATTTCACCAGCAAATGGAATTAAACATTTTATAATTATTTGCTACCATATTACACACTAGAGCTGTTTCTCTGTGGTACGGAGAGAAAAAAATTGTGTGTGGAAGACTTTGTGTGTGTTAATTATGCTAAAACATGCACACTGATATAAATAAAAGGCAGGAAATTACGGCACTCTGTCCAAAATCATTACTTAAGTGCAAATATTTGCTATTTAAATAATTGCTTAGAAAGTGTATTTACATAATTTCTTAGCTGATCAAAGCTACCATTTTAATTAACAGTCATATTCTGCATGCTTGCATGCCTCTGACAAACAGCCCTAACCATGTAATCTCAAATGATGAGCCAAAAAGGATCTTTGTGGATGACAATACATAAACTATTACATACATTCTTCTGCACAAACTGGAACAGGTGACTCCACTAAGTGATTTCATGTCCAGCAATAATTATCTACTCTGTCAGTGAACATTTGTCGTGGTTTAAGCACAGACTGCTTAAAGTTAACAATATACTTTAGACAATATACTTTTTACCTTGAAAATTTGATAATTATGTGTATTACTTGCACTCCTCTAAAGGAGGCAAATAAGCATGTCCTAGAATTGGACATATTTCAAGGTGGCTTTTCCAACTACATGCACAAAAGTGCGGTGGCTTGTGCTGCACACCTATGCAAGCAAAAAGGCAATGCCATAAAACCTTGACCACCAGCACATGCTCTCAGTTCTGCTGGCTGAATAGACATATTTTTCTGCCAAACATGAGCAGGAAGTCAGTCAGGATGGGAGAACTTAGTGCCTCTGTTTGGAGGCCAGGTCAATACGACTAGAGATGTGAGCATAAAGGACTTTCCTGGTCACTACATAAACATACACACACGATAGCCAAGAACTTACAAGGACCCAGCCTCCACATTTGGGCCTCGGATGTAGAAAGGAACTCTGATATCAAACTCATATGGCATGGACTTTCCTTTCACGAGCCCGAACTGCCCGATATGATAACCATGGTCTGCTGTGTATATTATATATGTGTTGTCCAGTTCACCTGTTTCAACCAACATATTGTAAATCTGAAAAAAAAAAAGGCAAAACAAATACAAAATTCATTCCACTGAGCGAAAAAAAAAAGCAAAACAAATACAAAATTAATTCCACTGAGTAGTACTATATGTAGAATATAGGGTATAATTTTCTGCCTATGTGCAATATAAATATAAAGAACAACAGTTAAGGATGGCACCGAGTTATCACAATGAACCATTCTAAATAATCCATAACAACATAATAATTTCACTCAATATTGTGGCTATTACAAGGCAAACTTCTGTTGCCTGTTTTAAGGTAAACACATTAGGACGCCGTATTTTGAAAAGTCTTTGGGTTCAGTATTTTGCATGGGAGCTGTCAAGATGGTACTAAACACATACAGTAACAGAGATAAAAGTTTCAAGGTGACAAGCATTTTTGAAATTTTCTCTTTACCTTTTATCTTTTTCCTGCAGCAAACAATTTTAATAAAATGACAGCATTTTGAATCTCACACTTATTTAAGCAACACTCAGTGAACTCTCCTTCAGCCAAATGAGTCCCCATTATGCAGAATATTTGCAAGATCTCTTCCAGATAAATATTACTCAGTCATACTCTAGCTGGAGAACTAACATGGAGAACTAAGATGTGCTTTAACTCTGTGGTTCCTTCTATGGATTTACATGAGAATCTTTATGCAAAATGCACCAAAGATCAATTTTTATGTGACATTTTCACTTGCAAAGGTACAAAGGTGGTGGGGCACCAGCAAAGCAGTACCCCACTCAGATCCAGAACACATCAGCACAAAAGAAAACAAACTCTGTTGTTGTTCTGGTTGGGGCAGGGGGCAGTATTCCTTTTTGGGGTTGTTCGTTTGTTTTTAAATTTTGAAAGACTGTTGGACGCCTATAATTCAGCAGAAAAGATCAAGCTAACTTGGTGTTTACAACTAAAAACCAACCCAACTTGCCTGAAGTGAATCACCCAAAGTAAAAATATTTTACTAAATAGAAAATCAAAACAGTGTAGTAAAATAGCTGATCTCCCCTAATGCTGGTATCTGATCCATCTAAACAGGTTCATTAATATGAAGCAGAGATCATACTTGCCTGAATCAGTAATTATAAGCCCTTACTAACAAGTTGACGCAATGCCATCCAGATAATCTCATCTTTGCCTTACAGGACTCCTCTTATTTTATGTTCTACCTTTTTTAAAATAAGAATGCCAAGAGATAAGGAGTAAACTGCAACATTTTAAAATCTGTGTTCTTACAAGGAAACACATTCTTTTTCAGGCTAGCTTTTAGCTAATTCAGATGTTTCTGTTCAAGACACCCATCTTGCAATAAGAGATTTAATTGTTACATAATGCAGACTTAATTAAAAAATGTTCTAACATTTAACATCCCTGGGCCTGCATTACCATGGGCTCATTCCAGTTAGGACTCCTGTAGCACCACTGTTTGTTGTTGTTGTTCTTCTCCCAGAAACTCAGTGTTACAGGATCAAAATAGGCCCACAGTTAGTTATTTCCAACAGGTTGTAGGATGACATTTCACTATCAGACGATACATTTTAGAATTTATCCTATACATTTCTTTAGGTGATCCCCCCCTCTTCCCCTGAATAAGCATGGGCTCTGTGGCAGCAAGTCACCTCACTTACACTACCTAGCTCACAGTATCCATCTTTAGGAGATGATAATCCTCAAACAGTGAAGAGAGAGACAAAAATCCTCAAAGGTGAAAGGATTACACACTACTAAAAATCTGATGCAGTCCTCCTTCCTTCCCCCTTTTCTTCAAATACAGCACAGCTTGGAGCTTAACTCAAGAAACGAGCACCTGTTTAGTGAAAAAAAAAAAAAGTGACTTACCATCTCCATGGAGTCGTCCACAGACATGAGCGTTTGAAGGCGCTTTCGCTGTAGCATGTTAGTGAACTCCATGTGTATGGGTTTCATGGGACCTGTGTACCTCATTATCCAGTGCTTGTCCGGGTTCGGAGCATAGTTATAACTGGGAGTGCTAAGGAAGAGAGAGAAAACCAGAATGCTTTAGCAGTGTAGAAGAAAGGCACAGTAACATATACCAACAATTTCTATTTGATCAACACTATAGGACTAGCTCACTGAGATACACAAGAAAATATTAGATTTACTTTGGAAAAGTCTTATACTTTTATGTTCTATATGAAAGATGGGAGAATGAAAACAAGTCGGTGGGGAATAGAATCTAGTAAAAGAGTAAATATACATTTATTTTGCAGTGTCTTCGGGCTAACATGGATACATTTCAAGACCAAGAGACTAGCCTCAGCAGTCTAACTCCACAAGTATGATCTGGACGAAGCATGTACTACAGTGTCCCTACTCGTGGAATTGCTTTGCTTTCACTCTGCCCACATTAGCGCCAAATATTATAGCTAGTGCAAGCTGTTGAACTTGCTGAAAAGGTTCTACCACGTTCTTTAACAGCTCTTTTGAATTCCACATGACTGGCTATTTTAAGACTTTCACACTCATGTACCCAGAGGAGCACAGGCACCCTACCTGGTGGTATCAAACTGCATGTGAGCTCATGGCAAGAAGAAGTGGATACATAGCCGGATTTTAAAGACCTGCCAAGAAAAGCAGGGGTGAGGGGAAATAGGACTGTATTTTGCAGACACTTTCCAGCCACCAACTCCTTTGTGGTCATCAGAAACTTTAAGTCCCTGCAAAATCCCAAGAGCTGGACTCAATGTCCTCCTGGAATCTCTCGGAGTTCTCATGATCCTGTAACATCCTTACAGTGATGAGGAGAAATATCACTGATTGATCGTAATTTCATGTTGTTGGCAGTTTCAGAGATCACTTTTCTATGCATAATTTTATTGCTCGAGGTTAGCTGTATCTAAACAAAAGATTTTTGATATATCATTATCATAATGTTGACTCTCTGCATTGCCAACTCACCAGAAAGCTATCTTGTAGCTTACAGTTGCAAGAAATATTATTTTTACCTACTGTACCTCTTCCTACAAAGTTTGTTATTACTTAAGATTAAGAAACATCTTTGCCAATTTCTTCATATTCTGGCTCAAACACACCAGCTGCAGAATCTAAAACATTAAAAATTACTTTCCCTAAGCGATTTGTTGAGGTTTCTTTTTTTCATTCGAAGCCATAAACTCAGTCTATGCAAATGTGCAAGCCAAGAGGGTGACACAGTAACACAGGAAAAAATAGCAGATATTCAGTTATTTTCTTCTTCCCAACAATTTCCTGATAAATTGAGCTCCTATTTGGCAAATATCTACTCTTGTTTTTGTGTAAGCAGCAGAGCAGCAGGGTAAGTTATTAAGATAAACAATAGTAATATGTTGAAACTTTTCCTCGAAATACTGTATCTAGTGTATCTTTGAATACGACAGGTAAGTCTTAAGAATGTTAATATAAATATGAAATTAATAATCTGACAGTGAAATGTTTTATGCCGAAAGCCTCTGCTAGATGCTATCTGAAAAATGTGCGTAGGCAGCAAATGGAGGCTTCTTCATATAGGGAGGAAAGGGCTTTTTTTTGCTGTATTGTTAATAGCCTCTTGAATTTCAGAATGTTATTGTGGCTGAAATAATGACATTGCTCCTTTGAAAATGCTGACAGTTATGGAAACTGTTGCTATGTGACGCCCAGAATGAATCAAAAATGCTTGGCAAAGTCCTTTTCGGCTTACTTTGTGATTTCCTGGCTGATTTGAAACCTCCTGCTGTTTAATCCAACCAAAGCCCATGATTTTCTTTGATTACTACAAATGTAACCCTCTTACACTTAACAGATTGGTCTGTCTTATGGGAAAAATACACAAATACAACATTCCTAGAAGTTGGTTAAAACTACTTCTTCAAAAGTACTCAGAAGCTAAGTCCTAGTCTGATTGCGTTTGACCTTGGAAAAGATGGGTGGTAAAACATGCCCTCTACAGAAACATTTCTGATCACTGCTCCACTGCCCAGCTGTTGCATCCTCTGCAGCTATCGGTACAGGCAGTGACAAAGGAAAACCAGCCATGTAGCCTACAGATTTGCTATGCGAATTCTGGTTGATGTGAGTAATTATCAAACAAGAAAAGACTGCAGCTGCACACCTAAAGGAGCTCTACAGAATGAGATGGAGAGAGACTGCGGTATAGGGGGGAACAGCCATACCAGCTACTCTATGTAATAACAGAAGCAAGAGAACAACAGCATAAATTAGCAACAGAAGGACATGCCGGAGTTCCCCAGCAAAGAAGTACTCTGACTGTCAGAGCACTAAAATCCACACCACTAACTGTTAGCTATTATTAGCAGTGCTATGCAATGCAGTATGTACGTCAACCAGTGCAAGCGTTACAGTCACACCTCCACTTTGCTTTGTGGATATAGCTCAAGAATCCGCTTGCCAACTTTGTCAGCACTGCTGCAAGGAGAGGTACAGACACACACCACGTGGTGTACTGCCTTCTGACTCCGGGACTAGGCACGGACTTTGTTCAGGGTATCGCTTACTGCTTTAGGGCAAGTCACAGGAAGTGTCTGCCTGTGTTCTGATCCTCCCATACCATATCCCCATGACAACAAACCAGTGAGAACTACCTACACCCCATTATCATTGACAGATTTATCTGTCGCTGAGGGATTCCCTGGAAATGTGGGAACAAGGGAAAAAATGGAATTTGTACATACAGTGAGGGAATCATGCATGTTCTGCATTTTTACATTTAACCTTAAACCCAGGCCAATGAAAATCCTTACAGATTATTACTATGTAGTGCTGTGAAAATTGTTTAGAATAAGACTGGCAGTTTCTTTGCACAAGATGTACATAAAATCCTATTTTTGTTCATATCTAAAAGAAAAATCCAGTTCCTTAATCTACTAAGATAATTCCTTTCTTTACAAACAAAACTTGTCTCCATGAAGTGACACCTTCTGCACAATTGCTGCCACTGTAAGAAAAGTCACCTACAATTAAAAACAGTTTTGTGAAACTACTTCATAATCAGGAAGACAAACCTAATTTGTTTGAAAAATAAAAGCTAAACTATGAGCAAAAGAAAAATAAATGTAGTTTATATCTCTCATTGCTGACCTCCTTCAAATCCTTCTGCTCTTTTTCATTCGATCACCATAATTATATTGCCAGAGAATGTTGCTTGATAAATGATTATCATCTCTGACATACAAACGTCTTCCAAAAGAACTTCTAATAAGACTGAGGTCAATACTGGGTATAAGCTATAGCAGAAGTTGCTCATTTGGCATTTCTGTAATTTTCATTTCAAAGAAAATAAATAAGATGGCAAACAAACACAAAGTACTGCACTGCTGCAGATCTAGGACACAGACTCTCTTTGGTAGCACAGCACAAAATGAAATCTATAATTTAAGTTATGCAACACCTAGACAATAGAACATAGGAAGCTTTTTCTCTCAGATTCTATTTTAGTGAAAAAGCTCAAATGGGTTTCACTGAACTTTGGACTAGTCCTGAGCAACTTCAGCTGCCAACTGATTATTATTTCCATCAGTTCTCAGTTCCTTCACAAATCCAAAATGAAACAGAATTCCCCCCAAAAAAAAAAAAAAGGCACATAGGAAGAAAGTTACAAATGTTGAACATCAATGAGGGCATGAGGCCAGTAATTAGAAAAAATATTGGAATGTTTTCAGTTGTGCCAAAAGGCGATATGGGAGAACCATTCATTTTATCAGCATGGGAGGAGATGCCTGTACCGGAGCATTACAGAGCTGTAGCTGTACAATATCTCTGTGCTATACACATGAACCACCTCATCATGGAGCTTATGAATGTGATAACTCAGTAACTGGGTGAAACTGCTTTTGGGACCCGTTCAAGACATTGTATTGGGTCACGTACAGACATACCAGCTCATTCAGAAATAGCTTGTCTAATTTGGTGCTACAGGCCTGTATTTCCTTTCTTTCCATATATGAAGCAAGAGTAATAAGTATTGCATACTATGTGATGTTTGGTAATACCCATAAAATAATATAGCTTATGTATAAGGACATGGAGATAAGAGTTTCTCTCCCTGAAGAGAATACAGCCCAAGAACCAAATTTTGATCCCCCTTCTAGAAATGAACATTCCTCACAGATAGGTTGTAACAATGCCCAATAAATTCAATGTGAATCCTTCCATTTATTTCAGCTACAACTCTGAGTTCTAGATGCAGCAGCCATTCTCAAGATACTTGTACTAGGCTGAAGAGGTTAAAAAAAAAATAAATCTCAAAACTCTCATATACTTGTGACAAACTTATGCCAAGAGTACTATAAAACAAACATCGCTTCCCCAGGGGTACCCAGAGCTTCTATACTCCCGCACCTGGAAATGAAAGGGTTTTATTTTTCCTTACATGTGTTGTGAGGCATTAGGAAAGAGATGTGAGTAGTGAGGGGCTGAATCTTCAGGGCCGTGAGGTGCAGCATGGCTTATAACCATCAGTACTGGCCTGTGAGGATACATCTTCTTTGAGATTCTGAAGAAGGTAATACTGTCATTGGTAATCAGATCAGTTAGATAATCCTGCAAGCAGAAGTAAAAGTATAATGAGACGCTTGAAAAGTAATTTCCAGTTAGGGGGTGAGATGGGAAGGGGAGGTCCGAGGTATCGTAAGAAACAGGAAAAAAGAAGCTACTTCACTCAGAATGGGAGGGGGAGGGAGTGAGTTACAGATGTTAAAACTTCAAAAACTAAATGCAAATCATTCTTGCTTCACTGCTTAGAAACATGAAAAGCAACAGTTTCCTCTCAGAAAAGAACGACATTAACGAATACCAAATAGGACTCTTTCTTCCCAGAGTGTGTAATTACATTACGAAGATCACAACACTAAATACAATGACCAGGTATTAATAAAAAAACAGAAAAATACAAGTCAATTTTTTTTGGGTTTTTTGTTTCCTCTCAGAAAAGAACGACATTAACGAATACCAAATAGGACTCTTTCTTCCCAGAGTGTGTAATTACATTACGAAGATCACAACACTAAATACAATGACCAGGTATTAATAAAAAATAGAAAAATACAAGTCAATTTTTTGGGGGTTTTTTTGGTGTTGCTATCTTCAAGGTGTAGTCCAACCTTACATCATAAAAGTGCTTTGAAAATCCAGATGGCTTGATGTTCATTTTTCTTATCCTTCTTCTGAACCAGAAGTCACTAAAGCTAGAAGATGCTGGACTAATTGGACCAAAAATGTCACTCAGTACTACAGACACAGCGACAATCTCATAGAGACATAGCTCTATCAAATAAATTGCTGAGAATTTAGAAAAACTCCTTTGGCAGATATGAACTTTCCATTCTATGCGGAGTATCATTATCATTCTGCTGATATCTACTGGAGCTACACAGATTGGAGACAGTATTTTTAAGGACAGGCCACACTGTCTCTTAGGCTGCACCACAGGAAACACTGCAAATATAAATACCTCTCAAACAGAAGTAGGGCATGAAACTGCACCATTAAAGAACAAAATAACAACTGTCATGTCACATCTGCCTCTGGCCAACTGAGCAAGTACAAGGTGTGGTGCATACTGGATTGCATCTCCTTGTAAGTACAGCTTTCTGTCCATGGCTCAGACACTTGCTCCTCTTTACCACTGCCAAAGTCCTTGATCTGAGAAGTCAGCTTATCATCCACCAAAGGAAGCCTTTTTCATTGACTGCATTTACTTGCTCCAAGTTATTTCCAATATATCCCAGAACAAGGCTGGCAAAGGCTCCATTTACAATTTCACTCATTAGTCCCAATGAGGCATGTCTGTTCTGAAACTGTCATGATTATGATTGTCACTGATACGGTATTTTCACTCATGAAAGCAGGTGTAAATAGACATAATTCCACCCAAGTTAACCAAAGGACCTCCACTCATAAGCATATGCAGGCAAAGGGAGAATGTACAATAAGCCAGACCAAAGCTAAACTGCCTTCTGAACATACTTTCAATACCTGAGACCATGCTCACGGCTGCGAGAGAATACTGGCGTGCTCTCAAAAATGCACTGACGTTTATCTAAAATGTGCCTGCTCTTTAAGCTGGTCGGTCACTTTCTTGAGTGTGTAACTCATCTTTGATTTAGCCATTACAAGAGCATAGTTTTCAAACTCCATTTTGAAGACGAAGGTTTTCACCTGGTCAAAGTGAAAATCATTCAAATTCAACACTGCAAAACTAGTGTTCACCGGGCCAAAAGACCAAACAGAAACATTTCCTTTAACTGATTTTTTTTTTTTTTAAAAGCTCCAAATAGCAGAAGTTGTAGTAGACCATACAAATGCATACAAAACTAAAAATTAATCAAAAAAAGCTGATAGAAACTGAAAAAGAAAAATCAAAGTAGAATATCTTCTGTTAAAAAACTCTGCAAAAATTTGCAAAGATTTGATTTTCAGGGGATAAGTGCTTAGCGGTCGCTTTGGAGGACAGAATCAGGAATGGTCTTTTTCTAGTTTTCCACTGTCACAAAATTAACTATGTCAAGTAGATAGGGCTAAAAAGTAATCTATTATACTGTTCATTGCTGGAAAACTAAGTTTCCAGCAACAAAAAATGTCAGAAAGAAAGAAGCAGTCTTGTATTTCAGTTTGTTCACTTGACCTTCAGTGGTAACATCAACAAGTGCTGTTGCTCTGCACACTGCCAACTGTTTATTACCACAGATGTGTATTTTGCAAGAATATGAAGATTATAAAAACATTTATCTTTTCAACAGACTTTTAAAAAATTTATTACCAAACTTGGTAAGAAAAAGTAAACCAAACGAAAACCTAAACATTTTCAAGTATTGCACACACAAAACAGAGCTGAGGATACAGGAACGTCAAGTTCCTTGTTGGCTCCTTGGTACCATGAGGAACAGTGCCCTGTGAAATCACTTGCCTGACATTGCTCCACGTAAGATATATTTCATTCATAACACTTTTGGTAGGTGTCTGTAGAGATTATCTCTCTCATTCTTCATAGATCAGAAAGGAAATAAAAGACAAATAATTCTGTACATCAGTCACCCCTTCCCCTTAGCAGCTGGTGATAGGAAAGGAAACCCTAGAAGCCTGTTAAGTTTTATATTTCCACACAAAGTACATTCAATTAAAAACGGCAAATAGGGAGGGGGAGCGGGAAATCACACAGACATCAACCTCTTAAAATCTGTGAACACATTGCTCATGAAATACAAATATGGAGGCAGGATTTGTGCTCAATAAGAGAAAGCAAACGGAAGCCCTGTTAAGCAAACACACCTTACAAATTAGTATCACTCCAGAGTGAGTCAGTTTATGGATAGATTTATTTATCATCATACCTCAGAGATAATTCAGGCCATTTTAGGCTGGTTCCTTTGGAAAGGTAACGTTTTTGGCTGAAATAAACATATTCCTGACTGCAAACAGGTAACTGTTTGAGCTGTACCATGTGCTAGACAAGGAAGCAATTATACTGCATTTGATAATGATTATCAAGCATTCTACTAAGTCTGGCCAGGGTATAACATCCTTGCAAGGATATTAGGAAACATATGAGCCCATAACAATGCACAGAGATATAAATGTAATAACTAAATTCCTCACTCATTCAGAATTATCATAAGATATACCAAGATATTATGAATTCTCCATCATATTATGACTGTGAAACTGGCTCCTTAAACTAACATAAAAAGATGAGTCTAGCTGGAGGGAACTGGATTCTTATCTCATTTATGCTTGTGTAACTCCACGGGAGTCAGTTCTATACCAGGGGAATAGATGACAATCAGACTCAGCACGCAATAATTAAAATACAAAACGCAGAAATAGTTATCATGCAGCATTTAAATCCATTTTCACATCTTCAGCTCATAATACAGTCTCAGGATGTTCTGTTTGTTTCCATTGCTGCTAACAATGTTTTCAGTAACACGACCCTCCCAGAATGGAAGATAACGAAAAGTCCACACAGCAGGCTTACTGGGTTGTAGCTAATGTTACACATAGAAACTTTGAAGTAGGAAATGAATTCTTTAGTTAGACTGAAACCATAAAGTGTAGCTTTCTTGCAGTTATGTTTCAACGTTAAAGAAACAGAAATAAATCAATAGGACCTACCCTGGAATAGTCAAATCCATGCTTCTCCTTCACTCCATTTCTACAGAGTGTGTAGTTGTAAAATCGAGAGTTTTTAAGCAATCCAACCCATTCTTTCCAACCAGGAGGCACATAGGAACCATTGTATTCATTAAGGTACTTTCCAAAGAAAGCTAGGGGTAGAGAAAGCAGAAGCACAGTAAGAAGGCATAACAGAAACACTTCAAAGACACCATATTCCTTCCTTTCTGTCTCTTCTAAGAGCTTTGTTTTCGTCACTCAGATACATTTGAGTGATAATTTCTAAGTTTGCCTGTGTTTATTTATTTCAGAGCTCCATAACGCAGACCTTTTGATTTACAACCTGACTGCGTATGAGAGAAACTGGACCACAACTACCATTATATTTTCTTTGGTGCCTGATACATTCAGAGTCAGACGAACAAAACAAAGAATGCTTAAAAATAGTGCCAGTTGCCACATTATCTCATCCTCCTC
Source organism: Pterocles gutturalis (assembly GCF_000699245.1). Lineage (NCBI taxonomy): Eukaryota > Metazoa > Chordata > Aves > Pterocliformes > Pteroclidae > Pterocles > Pterocles gutturalis. Next base: position 22,872 of record NW_010138156.1, on the reverse strand, counting down.
TGAATCACCCAATTTAGCTACATTTTTCATTTTGGTTACACCCATTTAAGCCATCTCCACCTAAGGAACTGGCAGAAACAGTGAAGTCACTAATAGGAGCCTGGCTTGGGAGAAATGATGACAAATGAAGACCATAAATATAATAAGATTTAAAACTCTGCATAGAAATGAAGCAGCAGCCTGCTTGGCAGAACACATGCAGAATGAGTACAAGGATTCTTACAGGACACATTTGAGCCATCCTCCCAGACGAGCTATGTATATGCTAGTCTTGCTCTGTAAACCCCAAGCGTCCAGACACAAATTATTTTCCAGAAAATATTTAAAGAAAATGAAAAGCATTAGATTTCTACAAGAACACCACAAATTCTCTAAAGTACGTGATGTACTCAGTGATGCTTTTACACTATTCCAGTAAAAGACTAAATAATTTACAGGAACATATTTTTCGGTATTAGTTTATATGTTATATCATCGCTATGCAATCACAGAGTAAATTATTCTGGAGGACTCCATTCGTCCAGCTAGTTTTTTTTTAAAGCTTAAAGGCAAAATTCTGCTCTTGGGTCTGCAGACTGCACCGCAATTCAGCATCTGACTTTTCGTGATCAGAGCTCAAACCTCAACTTTCAAATGCTCTGGCAATACAAGTTAGCATTACCACAGTGACTAGCACAAAGATCTTTACTAGTTCCAGTTGTCATTACAAATATTTTTAATCCAGAGGCACACAGTGTCTGCAGCATCTCACAATGGCCGTCTATCAGTGAACATCTGTTCTTCTAAAACGACAACAGAATATCTAAGATTCTCTTCTGAGGCTTAGACTAAACCTCACCTCATAATCCAGGGGATTTGAGCACAGAATTCACCATTCCCCAGTTCTTAAAAGACTTTTTTTTTAAGCTTGCAGCCTGTAGTGCCTGATACCGCACCTTCTTGTACCTGTGCAATGGCAATACTGCGCCTAAAGCAGGTTTTCAGCCAGTGTAGGAAGGGCCAGCCTCACTGAAGCCAATGGATTTACATCTGTTTCTAACAGGCTGAATATCTGCCCAAAAGATAGACGCCCTGAGAAACAGGGATACAAAACAGTATGTGAGAGAGCTCCACCATCATTACCTGATCCTGTTTGTTTATAAAAAAAATGGAAACATATTAGCAACATAATAACATAGTGGAATGGAATTAAACAAATTCCCAGGAAGCTCATTGTGCACTCAATGTCCTTAAGATCCAACTCAAAGCGCTTAGGTAGAATGCAAAAGCACATTTTGAATCATTCTCCTGAACCAATTTCAATGTATCCAATGAACGTGTAAGGTGAGCCAAAAGAAAGTGAATGTTTGAGGTCTTTCAAAGCACTCGAAAGAGAGGAAAGTGGTGACGAAATTAAGATCTACATGACAGAAGATGAGGAAGGTACCTCTATTGGGACACAATAAATAAATTCCTGAAAATTACACTGTGCTTTCAAAATACTTTTCAAAAGCAGGTAAGGCGTTATGCTATTTTACAGATGAGCCACTTACAAAACAAGCATGCTGTGGAAAAGAAATCGTTTCACTGTCCTGAACTACCTCATAATGCCTTCTTTAACCAAGAAAAGCAAACTAGCAGCAATGAACAAAGCAAAATCTACACCTCTATAGGTGACTACTATCACACTACTCAGGGACTGTATTTACACAGTACATACACTTTTTCAAACTATTGTGCTTTGTGAACAACTTTTCCTTTTTAAAGAATAAAAGGCAACTCACAGTAAGTATGAGTAAATAAACAATATAGACACACAATTTTCTCTTGTCCTGGTAACAAGGAACACAGGATCGAAACACTGACCACTGTCTGCAGTAGCAGGTATGCACAGCACAGTCCAAAGCCTTTTGTCCCCCATTCAACATATTATATCCAAACAGAGATATATTTGGCATTTCTGCCCATGGGAACCAATCTGTTCCTAAAACCTTTGGCTGAGTCAGCTGAAGAAACTCAGGAAAGAGGCATTCTGTAAAGAATTACTTCATTGTTATTCTGCAGAGGCATTAAAGGGAAGTCTGGTGGAAGTTCCTTCCAGCACCTTTTGCATACCCCCATTGTACATTCAGGATGTCTTTATAATCTCTCATGGATGTCAAAGGGCTTTAAATTATTTTATCTGCTGTTTCCAATCTTCCATTTCACATCTTTTTCTTTTACCCCTCCTTCTGAGCCATTTACAGGATTGTTATTCCAAAATTTTAAATGTCACTCCTCTGCAGTACAAAACTTTGGGTTACAATAAAGCTCTCTTGATGCTGGTAGAAGATTCGGATTTCGGATTGTAAAGATTCTAACACAATTTTTGCTCTCATCAGATTAGTTCACCACCAGAGACAGCTGCTCACTAGAGTACACAAGCCTTTGGTACATCCAATTTCAAACCGCTCCAAGATCTCATTAATAAACATTCACGGAGGCTGGTGTTTGATATGCTCAGCCACGTTCCTAGATCCAGTCTATGAAATGATCGTTAAAAAACATCCAAGTGGCTGCTTTTAATAAGTGTGTTAACAATGTGATTTTCCTTTGCTTTAAATACTATACAACGTAGCTTCTCCTAAGACTACACAAAACAGGATATGCAAGAATTCAGCCCTTTGTACACTGTTACCACTTCCGCAGGGGTTCTTTTCTCAGAGTCTCACCCTTCAATGATAAGCACCTGAAAAATTCTTTTCTCATGGCCTGGGGCAGGCTTTGAGCAGGTGGTGGAAAAGAGACCTCCTGAGGTCCCTTCCAGCCTCAATTAGTCTATGATCCATTGATGGACTAGGTGACTTATGAGGCCCATCTTCAGTTGAATATACAGGATTTTAAAATTTAGGAAAATATTAGTAAATATTCATGTTCTCATAATAAGTCATGAATCTGAGAAAAAGTAAAATTCAGCTTTTTGTTACTTCTGGACAGTAAGCCCAGTATTTATACCACACATCCCTCCTCCTGAAGTCTTCTCTTCATATCCTTCACACTACTTGGCTGTATCGACCTATTAGTACCCCATCAAATGGCACTTAGCACCAGGCTGCGAAGTTAAACTCATGTTTTAAGCTATTAACCCTCTACATTTAAACATGAATGTTGTGCATTAAGGACTTTAAAGATGTATTTGAAGTACTGTTTTTCCGTTATATTTCCACAGGCAGCTTTCCAGGTATTAACTTGGGTTTTGAGCAGCAAGTCTCAGTTACTCACAGAGATTTGACTATCCCTCTAAAATCTTTTGCTTCTGTATGTGATACTAGTTTTCCCCAGCCCAAAGTTGAACAATTAGCTATGTCTGAGTAATCCCTTAGTTTCGGATTGCAGGGGGGAAGGCATTTCTGATCTTACTTCTGCTGTATATCTAGCAAAAATTACTTTCAATACTTTTTGTCCTCCAAGAGACAATCAGAGGAAAGCAGACGAGAAAGCACTCCCAGCATGGCTAAGAATGCAAGAAACAAGCAGTAAGCCCAAAGGTCAAGTCAGCTTTGCATTCACATTTTGGCCAAACATACTCTTAAACTGACAATGTCCAGTGGAACAAACCCAGTAAAATTAATGGATTTACAGCAGAAGTATGGGGGTTCTCAGATAAAATCCTGTAATTTACTATTAAATTTGGTCCCAGGGGAAAGATTTTAAGAGACATCAGTTCTCTTTAGGTATCAAAATCAGTAACTCCTAAGTGCTGAAGTCACCTGAACAAAATTATTCCAGTTGGCACCTTTAGAGTTAGACTAAGGAGAGAAGTATATACACACACAGTTTATTTTAGTCTATTGCACATGATGACCCAATTTTTCTCTAAACTACAGCATGCTGATAGCACAAGATTTTCTTAAAGATCACACGCTCCATCCCACCATCACAGGGACATAAAAAGAGTAGTACCAAAGGCAAGAGCCTTTACACACACAGCTCTTCTCCGTAAATGTAATAAAAATTATTGTTACAATTAATGAAACGTAACAGTTGTAAGAAACCATGTTGTACAGTGACTGTTAACCACCGCAGTTAGAACAGCCTGCAGGCTTTCTTGTTATGCAGGAGACTAGTCTGATATCTAGCAGGACAAAGGACACGCACAGTAATCTTTATGACACCTTTGTTCCTCTTCCTGAATTTGCATTGCACATTCCTCGCTTGTGGCCAAGGATCAGTGCCAAGATCTATTTAACGAATCAGGGGAATTGGCTGAAGGGGAGCAGATGAAGCCAAATAAAACAAAAGGGCTCAAACCAAATATTTTTAAATGGTCAACAAGGAATCAAGCAGAAGAATGCTGATGGTGACACAAGTCTTCCTTGTCCTTCTCAGGTGAGCAAATTCCCAACGGAACTGGGGGCAAAGGCCTCTTTCACTAACGCCTACGGCACAACTTACAAAAGTTTCAACAGAGCTAGAACTGTAAGGCATAAAAACCTGATACACACCCTCTGAAATTTAAAGGAAAAAAAATCTAGAAATGGCAATCTTCATATCATCAATCTGTATTACAGTTCAGGAGGAGACGATTTAGTGTATCTCCAGAGCATCATTTCCTGTGCCTGGCAGCGCGGGAGGAAGCAGGAGGCTGCCTGGCTGCCTTGTTCAGAGCACTACTCTACAACATGGCCCACCATCATTACCCAGTCTGCTCTTATTCCTTGGTGGCCAACCCAACCATTCAGATTTTCCACAAAATGTCTCCCAGTATCAAAACTACCACAACAATGAGATATTTTATCAAAATTTACCATGGGTACCACTCCCCCTTTTGTGTGTCATGGTCACAGAAGAATCCTAACCTTTAGATTTAAGCGCCTCTCATCACAGGCAACGTTTCTTCCTCCACATGTAAAACCCAAAAACCTCCCCAACAGCAGATTGTCAGACCTTTCTTAATAACAAATAGCCTAAGCAAAAGCTTATCTAGCTTAATGCTGAATCTTCACTAAAATACCAAAGTCTGCACCATGCTATTTGGGCCAACTCCAAGAGAATTTCATTTAGAGCCATTTTGTTTATATGATTTGAAGCAAACCCAATTGCCAAGTTTCAGGGAGCTACTAAGATATGCTGTGCATGAAGAAATATTTGCTGCATTTTAACAAAGCTGCCTTTTTCCACCGAGCAGTAAACCTGGAAGAGCACTACTAAAAGCATTAGTTCATAAATAAAAACAATAAAGTCTTATCACGTCCAGTTAAAAGTCCAACCTTGGTTCAATATAGCCACAGAATTCCTTTCAACAAAATATTCACTGAAAGAGAAGAAATCTAGGTTCTACATTAGTTTATATCTTTATGTTTACCTTTTACTTTTGACAAAAAAAAAATTGACACTTTAAAAAAAAAAAAATAACCAGTCAACTCTTGCAGTCCTTAAATTCATCCATCTCAAAAACATATATAGTCCTCCCACACATAACATATACACAAGGATGGAAAGTGGTATCATCTCTAACTTGGAAGATGAGACAAAGGTCTCAGGGCAGTACTCATGCTACTAAAACACACAAAAAGACATGAGGATGTTCCAGCTCACAGAAATTGGAATTCAACTCCCAGAAATGGGGATTAGAATCTATCTGCAGAGTTTACACTGTAGGCACTGGCCAGTCTGTGAAACCATCACTGTTCATCACTGAAAGATGGCATACAGCTTATTGTTCATCTTTGAACTTCAGTATCACTAAGCTTTCCCAGTGCCCACTGAATGGCAAGGGTACAGGGTAAGTATATAACCACGTGAGCCACACAGAACATGCATAACTTTGGGCATATAGGAAATACAGTTTAGGAAAACTGTATTCAATAAATTATGGTACTAAATTAAATTCCGTGATTCCAAAAGACTTCTGCAAAAAAAACAGGATTCCAGAAAAGAAAAGAAAAAAGAACGCAAGAAGATACTACAAGGACTTACATTGCTAGCTGTGAGTTAGAGAGGGTAAGTGAGAGGGTAAGCAAGAAAGAAAATATGACTGGAAATAAGGGAGCAACAGACATTGGCTTGTTTCTGTAGTTGTGGATGCATTCATCTCAGACTCTTGGGAAAGTTTTACTGGATTGCAGACTATCTTTTGGTTTCTGCTCAGTGAGTTACTCACAGAAGAGTATATATTCCCCTCTTCAGTACAGTTAAATAACATAAAGCTACATGCAGTAGACAGGTGATGAAACAGTAGCTGGATGGATAAGTGTCACTTCTACAACCTCTGCATAACCCTCAGGAAACAACAGCTCTACTTCATGTGTTCCCATTTTAAGTTATCATACATTACAATATGTTTAAAGTGAAATTGCTGCTGCTTAGAACTCACTTCATAGAAAGATACATGCATGTATGTCTTGAAACCAACCTATATTATAGAACTGAAGTCAGAGCTGGGAGGAAAAAACAGGTCTTTAACACACACGAGGCAGGACATCCAGAACCATCTTTTGTTTGAAAACATCATTCATCAGAATATTTGCAGGACACTCCAGCTCAATACTTCACCACCATGGACCAAGCCTGCCAGAACTACTGACATGCACAGCAACAGTGGATTTGGGCTATCATCAGGACTCTTCTTACATCCTTTCTAGCACGGATACTTGGTTTCCTTTTGCAGTAACAGCTATCATGATACAGCCGTACAGCCACCATGCTGAGTCTTTCTTTCACACTATTTTCAAGCCTAACGGTCTCAAACCATCTAACAGATATACTTTGACAGACCTTACTAAGATAATATTTCTACATCGAGAGCAAAAGATCTAAGGAAACTAATCTACCTTCAAGATAAATAATTCAGAAACCTGACGTCCAGTTTTGAAAAGACACCTAGATATCTTGGAGGTGAATATTCTAACATTTCAGCTCCTAATCGTGCAAATCACTTCTAAAAATCAAGTCTGACTCTTAAAATCACTTTGTTAATATTTTTTAAAATGGCCTTCAGTTCTCATCAGCTGCAAAAGCTAGCTGTCTGGCATACAGGATGTTACTCTGACTTGGATAATCTCTTTTCTTTATACACATGTAACACGACAGAGGAGAAGTGCAGCAGGGCACAGTGCTAGGGCACCGCAGTGCAAATCAAAACCTGCCTCTCTTCTTAATGCTGCTCTTCACCTGCATGTGACCACACAGAAAGCACTTCACTCTTCTGGCTCTACTTCTGTCAACCTTTTGACTCCTTAGGTCACCAATTATTCCCTACCAAGCAATTATACACAGAGATCAACTTCAGTTAAGGTTTTAGGTATTTCTGTAATAAAAACCAGCAAACAGCAACTACTGTGGAGAGCAAATTCTACAGCAGGGAACTGATAAGCTGAGAATTTTTCTCCTGGCATGCATCTAGATACTAAAATTTGGTCACGTATTGTTCATTCCTCCTTTAATAAACATTTACCAATAGCCTTTCTCTTCTTTCTCACAATTTAATGTTAAAATCACTTTAAAATGTCAGAGGCTCAGACAGTGAAATGGAAAAATAATTATTTGAATGCAGTTAGCCACTGTATCTTCTCACTCTAATATTAATGGGAGGAAATGGAAGATTGTCACTGAATTTTAATGAATTCATTAGTTAATTATTTTAAAGCCCTGTGAAAGTGCTAAGAATGATTATTACTTTTATTCCCAAGAAATTTTTTTATAATGGCAGAGACAGACCTCCCACAATGACTTTTCTCTAGGTTCAAAACACATGACTGGTGCTAAATGGCATTTATTAATTCTTTGCATAATTCAAGTATGGACTTACCATCAGAGTGAGATACCGACATATTACCATACAAGAAGTAGCTTTTTCCTTTGTTAATAGGTTCATTCAACTGAAGAGGGCTAGCTGTGCTACAGGGTACTGCTCACCAGGAACAAGGAGTGCAACTCAGCCAAAATGCGTACTGCATTTGCTGCACACTGAGCCACATTAAGCCCTAACATAAATTAACAAAATTCTCTCAGAAGATTCACTGAAGCAAAAGTGTCCTTCTGCCAAGCTGAATTTGGCCCACCATCCCTAATTCTGTTGAATTTAATAAGATAAGCACGTCTTTTCATTTCCTGACTGCAGATAAGGCTGATAAAATATTCTGGAATCAGTCACCAATTTTAAGACCTAATCATTCAGCCATCCAGGCAAATGTTAAAGAGAAGCTTTTCTCATTAAGTAATGTCTAAGGGAAAGTTTAAATATGTATTCCAATAAAATATCTTGGTAGTTGTTGCTGCAGGACCCAAGCATGCAACAACGCATTGTGCGTTTCCAAAGCTGTCTCACAGAAAGAGATGTATATGTTCACAGAAAACAGAACCTTTTTTTCTGTAAATGTTTACACAGTAACCTTTGGCAGAGAAATTCCCTGACATTCAGAAATGTTTGTCACAGGATCTTTGTTTCTCTTCCATTCAAATCATCTCCTGCTCCAAGTTGAAGCACTGGCTTCCACTATTCGAAGTTATAGTGATTACGCAGATGTTGTTTACACTGACTTTTCTAAAGATTAATTCATCAGTTGACTTGGTTTGTTTACATAATTCGTCCTTCTTGCCTAATTTCCCACAGTATGTGATAGGACAACGATGTGAGAAGCTCTTCAAAATCAGACCAATTGCTTAACACACTGAGACTGGGAGCTCGGTGTCTGTGTGCAGTGGCTGCACAGGGAGAACACATCCTTTCGGTTGCTACTCGTGACACTGACGTTGTTTAGGTTGTGAGACAGGTTAATGCAGAGGAAGGCACACCTGTAGCACGTACTGCCTCAGTGGCTTCCCTTGTAAAAGGAAAACCCATCCTTTGCATTGTCATGATATTTAATTGATCCACACAGAGTGACAGCGAGCCCTATGCATGATGCTCAAAATCCCGATGGTTAAAGCTAAAGACAGAACTTCCCTTGAGCTCAGCTTCTTCCTTTCATCTCTCTGCCAAGTCCAGTGCCTAACTAGGTTGGTCAAACTTTTTAAAGTGCCGAATTGAAAAATATAAAAGTGACAACCAAGGTAGAAACTGAGAATCAACCATAGTAAAGTTGCACCTTTTCCACCTCCTCATATGTTTTACTTGTGCAGGAGTAACGTGCATCACACTGCTGCCCCTGCCCACGTACCACCAGCACACTTCCCAAAGGTGTCAGCAGCAGCACAAGTCTGTGTCAAATCCAAAGCACAAATGCCACCGCCCCAGGGAAAACACTACAACACAGAAAGAATGGTCCCCAGCAGAATTATCTTTTTCAACAGAACAAAACACAGGGAGATCACAATAAACAGAGAAGGCAAGGAGATGTGAAATGAGTGTCAGGAAAAAGAAAATGAGGGAAGGTTAAGTGGAGTAGGAGGGTACAATTTCTTCCTTCAAGTTTAAACAAAAGAGAAAAGAGAAGAAAGAAACACAGGGAGAAGGTCTGGCTTGTGAATTAAGGAAAAAAACCAAACTCCCTTCCAAAATAATAGCTTTCTCACTCCAAGGTTGTGAACTTAAATATAAAAGCAAGTCTCAAAAGGCTTTATTCCTCATGGCCTCTTTTTCTTCTCCTTCAAAGAAAAAAAAAAAAAAAAAAAGAGGATCAAGAAGCTAAACTCTGTTTGCAGGGCAAACCAGCACTATCATGGACTTAAAAAAAAAAATAAAAAAAAATTAAAAAGCCTCTACAAATGAACTCCTGTGCTTTCCAGATTTTCCTTTGTTCACTGCAGTCACGTCCAAGGAGGACTCCCCGTTTCAGAGACTGTATTCATAATGTCCAAAACACTCTCCTTAGCAGGTTACTTTTGAAACTTGAGAAACTGAGTTCTAAAGTACAATTTCCTGCTGCTTTTGAAGCAGGTAAATCTCATCAGATCTTCTGGGGAAAAAAAAAAGGTAAAAAAATACCTTTTAACTGCTGATATCCTCCATAGTGGATAACTCAAGACTTTAACCAGAGATCAGAAATGAACGCCAGCCTCTAGTAAGGGCAATTCCCATTTAAATTTGTATAACAACATATCGCATTTAACTACATGAATGAGGATCTCATTTACACCTGAATATTGCTTTGTACTTGTAAAAGTACTATTTCTGCGTGTTCCAACAAATTTAGTTTGCAAATTAAGAGAGGTAGACTGAAAATGAAATATAGCTTCACTAAGATCTTGAGTCTAAATTTAAACATTAAGTTAATGTAAAAATGTAAGATATATGAATACCAGGACACTTGCAATAGCTGTGCAAGTTCGTAGAAATCACAGGTGCTTGAAATGTAGTCACCATATATAAAAATTATTACAATAGACAAATATCACCAAACACAAAACAATCTACAAAGAATAAAACATTAACCTTGGTGTAGTATTCACACAATCACTGGTATTAGTGCCAGGAATGATAAATGGAGGGAAACAGCATACAACTAATAAGATATGTGCACTTCCCCTGATTTATTTCTTTCCAGATTAATTCAGGTCTTTATTTTAGAAAAACAAAACAAGGAAATTACCTGTTTGTTTTAAGATTAAGAATTTGCAGCAATGAAATGTAAAACTCATGTGAATAGTCACAAAAAAAACCAATGATCTTGATACAATTCTTATTCAAGATTTATACTAGTTTCTAGAAGCCTCAAAAACTACAAATTCAAAGCAGAAATATACAGTATCAATAACAACTATACTACAATACTATAGTATATATACTATAAATAACACAAATAGAACCAGGTTTACGCCCATTTCTCATCAGGACAAAAGGCATTAGCAACAAACATGACAAAACGACTGTAACAGGCAAGGACCTAAATCTCAGGTCTCGAGAAAGCAAGAAGGAAATAGGCGTGAAACATGTGCTATATATTTTCCAAAATCCTTTCTAAAGGAACTTTGTTCCTAAGGAGCATTGCATGCAAAGAGGATCACTTGTTTCTCAGAAGCACATTTGATCTTGCTGATTATTCCTCAGTCATTATTTATTCTAAACACCTTTCTAGGAACGGATTCTCTGGAGAAACCAATCCAGGTGACAGCTCTGCCTCAAAGCACAGAAGCAGTCTCTTCTCTTATATTTTCAGTTTGATCAATGTATCTGTTTTATGAAAAAATCAAATTACTAATTCCTCTCCAAAGCATCTTTCTTTTCTGTTCTATGCACTTCAGGTGATTGTAGGGCATGTGCTACATGTGCTATGCCTTCAGTTCAAGCATGCACATTTATTTTAACCTCCCCTGCTTCTGAAAAATATTATTTTTTTTAATTTCCTGAAGTGCAATGAAACTAAACCAACATGCACAACTGAAGCTCCAGCATTCTGCACTGATGCAGCCCACTACAAGAACAAATTAAAATATTACAAAAGTGAGCCTCTGTACGAATAAGTTAAGGAAGCTTTCAGATGGAGCCAGCCTTGATCCTACCTGTCCTGTATCCTGTGTTGTTGAGGTACACTGCAAATGTACGTATTTCGTGCTGAGCCTGCCAGGACGGAGAAGAACAGTTCTCGTTGTTCGTGTAAGTGTTGTGGTTGTGGACGTACTTCCCTGTAAGAATAGAGGAGCGAGATGGGCAGCACATGGGTGTTGTCACAAAGGCATTGATGAAATGAGCACCTCCGTGTTCCATGATCCGCCTTGTCTTATTCATCACTTGCATAGAACCTGGAAGAAGAAAACCATCTCAGAATTATTTTCTTGTTTCAGTCACAAGAGCTAAAGAAGAGCTCACGTGTTATATCAGAGACCAGAATGAAGCGCAGGTAGTACAGGCACTGCAATCTCATAGTGAACCCAAATCCGAAGAGATTATTCTCTCCCCTCTAGCAAAGTCCTCCCATTGTTTTAACAAGGATCAAACACTTAAGTCCTAAATTAAGATTTGACTCAAACCTGTTGACATAGATCACAATGCTTTTTAAATTTCTTTCTCTCTAAGCACAAGATTTACCACTGTAACTATCTACACCATCTGTGCAGCCTTTCCGGAGCCAGGAGCACTGTTCCAGTAGCTGAAGGCAAGAGCCAGCATGAATTAGGCTGAGACAATGCAGCCTGAGGGCAAAATTCACTTTGTGCGGCAACCCTGACCAAAGTTTACATACTCCTTAAGCATAACTTAATCCTTGGTTTCAGAAGATACCTGATGCACTGCTTTTTGTGCCAACCTTCTGCAAAAGGCTCAGGGCTGTAACCACAGAACCACTGAGGTTGGAAGGGACGCCTGGAGATCACTTACTTCAAGCCCCTGCTCAAGCAGAGGCTGCTGGAGTTGTTCTCTAGATAGAATGTTCTTTTCCCTAATGTGAAGTATCAGCAGGTGTTGATTTCTGTAGCTTTCACTGAACCAAAGACAAAGTAAAGCCCTCATAATAATTTCCATAGCTGGTCCACTGAGTTCTGTCTATCCACTTGATCCATTTTGTTAATAGTGTTACCTAAAACTCTAAATTTTCTTAGGCTTGGTTCTGCAGAATCAGATTTTTAGATGATCACTTGGGACAGGTAACACCACGTAGTTTATAACCATCATCTAAAACCAGACAAGCAAGTTTAACTGGCAGGGACTTGGATGAATTAGAGTAACAGGAGTAAAAGTCTTTTTGCCAACAACTCCTAGAAGCCAAATGGCTGCCAAATTGGTGCCAAACGGCTCTTCTATTTCCTCTTGAAGGTTTCCCTCATCTATTGGTGCCTGATAGTTAAAACTGCATCACAGCAAGTTATACTTGACCTAGGAAAAACTTCCATTTTCTGAAGAAATTGTAATGAAAACTGTCATCAGCACGACCTTGCAAAGGAGAGTAAAACCTTTCCATCACCACCCCTCCCTTCTTGTTTTGAGCAGGGAAAGCCAATAGACAACACGGAGATGAAGGGATGGGTTCATGCTGGAGTAGGGTTGGGGCTACCTTACCCAAGCTTGAGTTGGATTAACAGTTCAGCTTAAATCAATGCATCCTGCAACCACCTGACACAAACTGTCTGTTGTTCCTGTCAATAATGGGTTTAGGTATCTTCTAAACTCTTTAGGCAGGGATTTCATTATGAAATTGTAACAATAAGCCGATTTGATACAGGGCACATAGGTATAACCAGGAGTCAAAACCTAGAGGGAAAACGGTCATAAGTCACACACGAAATCTGACCTCTGGCACCATGAGGGAAGGTTAATTGCTACTGTAGGTCATTTCACCTAGAAATTGCCACAGTACTAGTTTTCTTGAGACCATTTTGTTAGAATGAATGTAAAAAAAACTTTTAAAAAATCTGTTTGTGCATTCTCAGGTCAGAGCACATCTCTGTCACATCACTTTGCGACAAGAACCAAGGCAGGTTATTGCATTCTGCTTTTAGAACTTGCTAAACTTCACATATCAACAGCAGTTTCTGAAGACCGCAAATTTTTGGTTCCGTAACTGTGAGATAAGTGTTAGTGCTCAAAGGCTCTACCACCACAGTTACCAACTAGAACAGTCAATTATACATTATGTGAGCCTGAAATCCGTGGACGTTTCCTCTGTGTTGTCTTATGAACTAGCCCAAGCCTAAATAGGCAGACCGTAAGAATGTTTTGTCATCCCAGTATTAAAATACAATTTAACAACCTCTTTAAATGACAGAGGCATCTGTGCATAAATAACAGTACATGTTAAGATTCCCCTTGGGGACAGTAACCTCCTTTAATAAAACTGCTGTAATGACAAGGCCCTATATATCAACAGTCTTTAATACAAAAACATATGATCTAAGCTGCTTGCTCAGCTTGAGACCTAACACAGAGAGACAGATCAGTGGAAGGTAAAAATCCAGCATACTCTTCTGTACAATCTTAAATAGGCCAGCTTTAAATATTTTAAACAGCATTAAACCAGCCAACCAAAACTTATTTTCTTCAGCTTGCCTCCAATACAAACACAGAATTGTGAGGAAAATGTAGAAATCGATCCTTCTATGGCAGAAGATGTGTTAATCAGCAACTGGAACCTCACCAAATCACCCTCTGAGCTGGAAAACCTTTGGGGTTTCATTAGTGGATGTACCAAGGGAAGTCATGCTTTGAAATGTCAATATTTAATTCAGAAAATGTTCTGTTACCTGTCTAAAACCACTGATAAAAAATAAAAATTATTTAGTAGTTAAATGTGAAATTTCTAAGCTAGTTAAAAGAAAATCTATTCAACTACTGTGAAAATATGAAAGTTTAATCAATTTGATGCATCCAAGCTGCTCACTGAACAAAGTGAAGCAAAACCTAGGTTGAAATTCCACTTGAAACCCGTGTGGTATCCATAACTTTGCTTAGTGTGTCTTCACAGGTCACTTTAGGGATAAGGCTGATATTTTGACTAATATTAATGGAGAATATATAGCAGTTGTTTACAAAATAATATTGACTTTCTCATTAGTTGTGTTTTGTTGTCAGAAATCATAATTTACATGAGTTTAAAGGAGCTCCAGCTGTTGAAGAACTGAAGTCCCAAGTGAGTCTCCTCTGAAACACAATTCAGAAGTGGTATCCATATGCAGACAAGTTAACTGAACCCCTGAATGTTAATTAACTGTCCCCTACAGCCTTCTATTTTTATCCTATTTGAACCTCATTAGACACCCTTTTCACATCTTCATTTCCTTTTCTTCCTCATATTTAATTTTGACAAAGCTCTAAAGCCCTAATCTCCACGTACAATAACTAAGAAAAATCATATTCCATGCCACTTTTGTAGGTTTTCAGAGGAAGATGTAGGAACATGCAAATCACTCCTCACCCAGATTTCTCTAACATGGCTGAAATATCTTCCAAATAATCAGCTTGTTCTTCAACTTTGAATTAAATAAACTGGTTTGTTAAACCACAGCAGTATGGCAGGCAAACCTAATTAAACTGGAGATGCCGAGTCCATCACACAGGGGACATCAGCATTATACTAACTTGTACTTAAATGGCTCTAATGGGGAAAAAAGAAAAATCTTTGTTTCTAATTAATTCTTTCTCCTCATCAGTATATTCCCCTTTATATTGTGCTTGTCAGTACAACTCTTTCGATTAGGAAGTCAACTGAGTATGTATGTTTCAGTAGTTCTCGGTATCCTCATTTGTCTTCTCCCATTTGTATCCATTACAACTTACATTCTTTCTCCTTTGACCTGGAGATTCTGCATCCTTTTCATCAGCCCCTCATTAGTCTTTTCCTTATTTCAATACAAGGCTGAGGTTTGGTTTCCCAAGTAAAACTCATGATCAACAGAAGTGCAAGTTAAAAAAAAAAAAAAAAAGTTGTACTCCTTTCCTGAAAGGACGACATTCTCTTTCTGGTAAACTCCATCTGCTGCTGGTACATTGTCAAATCTATCTTAAATTAAACAAAGGAAAGGCTGTTAAGAGCACTTGAGATTGTGCTGTTGTCTTCCTTTTTGCCTCAAAAGTAGCCACAAAAGAAAAAAGAAAGCTACAACACCCATCAGTTACAGGATATTCTTAGAAACAGTTGAAATTTTAGTTATGCAGGGTTGCCTCTGATACACTTCCATAGCTTCCAAGTTTTCCTTAGCTTTTATTTATGATTCCCATCTTGTTTTCATCTTTCTTAAATACATTAACCACAATCCCCACAAATGGCAATTTTGATTAATTTGGACAGCTCACCAGACAATAGACAAGAATAAAAACTAATTCAAACAAATATTGGGTCTCACAAAGCCATTAGTGGCAAATGACGAATATCCAACCTCAGCTTCATCAAATGGATTTTCCTTAGATAGATCCTAATTTGCGTGGACACATGCCCATTATGCTTGAAATTGGAAAGCACCAGATTATCAGAGAAGAGCAATATACCGCCCAGAGGACTTAGACAATTGCATCAGAAACAAGCAGGCTAGCATAAAATAGAAGATGATAAATTTTTTAGGACCACCTTCTGAGCCTGCAAGATAATGTACTTAGGTTCTTCTGGATATACATTATTGAAACGGCTTTATTTGTGATCCAAATAACCACTAAAAAAAGAAGAGTGTCAACAACAACAACAACAAAAATCTACTGATCCTACTAATTTGAATGAGATCTGTATTTGGTTGGGTGGCTGCCACAGCAGGCTTTCTCACCACCTTTGAGAAGAATGTGACATCTATGATACTGCAGACATACAGCAACACTGACAAAAAGGAAGCATCTGTAAGAATACTGCCACTTGACTCTGATTAACTTCTCAACTAGATGAGTAAGTGTATAAGTAATACAAGTTGATTGACTTTACTACTGCGTTCTGTTTCTTCTGTGAGGTCTGTTTTCCAATTTTTCCCATCCATACTAGAAATGTAACGCAGTAACTGTCAAAAAACCCCACCGGACCACACATACACAAGCTCTGGTCTTTCAGATGATGCAGGCTTTATACTCACTTGAAAGCATATTTCTAATGCAAATTTATTAATGTAAACTGGTTTGTGTTAATCACTTCTCCTAACTACAGACAACACCTGGTAAATATAAGCTTCTTCAGGTAACAGAACAAAACCCAAACTCTGTCAGTTAATTCATTATTCCAAATCATTAGGCAAAGCGTGTGTTTAATCCTCATCTCCTTTCTTCAACAATTAACGTAGCATTGAATAACACAGTAGAACCTTTTCATACTCAAGTGATTTTGGTCAGTAATTAACTACACATCTAAATGGACAATACCAAGAATAGTATGACTACATTAGGCAACATTTAAGTAATTAAAATTAAAATTGTATATGTAATGAATGTCTGCAATTACACCAAAAAATCTGGGTAATTACATGGTGCAATAATCAGTTATGAATTTAAACCCACTTCTTTGGCATGTAGCTTCCCACATTATACTTGCAATTGCCAGAAGCATAGTTTAGGTGTGTAGATAAAGACAGATAGGCAGGAATCTCATATTTCTGCAGAAACAGGAAGTTTCACAATTTAAATTGAGACTAACTTTTCCTGTCCTTGACTCGCATGCAGATGGAAAGTATTTTCAATATAAAGGCAGGTTTAAACTTTTGCTACTTATTCTTTCTATCACACTGAAAAAAAAGATAATTAGTTTGAATGCAAGAATCTAGCTTCAAGGAAAAGCAGTTCCATACTCGTTAGCTAAAATTCTCTTTATGTTGGGCTCTTACCAAGTTCTACATCCTGATCATCAGTAAGAACAAGGATGATGTTTGGGCGGATGTTTCTACGGTCTCTTTGAAATCTTCCCTTCAGACGCTGATTTAACAGGAAAGCTGAACTTCCATCCAACAGTGATAAAACAGTCATCATGAATAATCCAAGGACAATACTATGCTGTGCCATATTGTGCTGATTTAGTGTTCTCTCTGAACAAAGCAGGTTAATGACTTCTACTTCTTTTTTGTTTGCAGGTCTCCTATAAGGGAGAGGGAAAACAAGCATTTATTTATGCCTTGACCACCCTGCCCCCTAAGGAACAGCAAGGTTCTCTCCAAAGAAATAAAAAGCAATATACCTGAAATAATCTAACTCCTAAGGAAAAAAAAAAACCCAAACCCACAACAAAGCAACTGAATGCTTTTCTGGTGCCAGCTAGAAGCAGAAACCTGAAAAATTCACAGTTCATAAGCAGTTACCAACAGAGGTAATGAAGTTGCGCTCTACGCTCAGATTTGGCAGCAAGTTCAAGGATTTAGCGGGGTATCAAACTCTTGCTTTTGCTTTGATACATATAAAAAGCAATCTTCTTCCTTAAGGTTCTGGGATGATTTGAGATAACATTTTGTCTACTGCATCAAAAAATGCAGATGTTGAAGTAAAAACGCCACCCGTATTTTTAAACAGGACTGTGGTAAAATTTACGGAGCTAACACCACATTTGCAAATTCATAGAGGATCCTCAGAGAAAAGACTTGTTATACACTGATTTATCTTACAGACTTTACCAGAGAGCAGAGCTGCCCAGGCCTTGGAACTATGGTACGATACTGTCTGAACCCTTTGATGTTATTGTGACATCCCTGCAGCATTTCTGTTGGTTTTCCAGATTTTTTTTTTAAATATCATTATTATCAATGAACACATTTGAAGGCCCACTACTGCAAACACCTGGGAATGGATGCACCAGAATGATTTGCACTATGACTTCTCTCCATCATAAATACCATGCTCTGAAATGTACTTGTTTGCAAAAGAGAGCACATCTAACTGGTCCTGTTCCTGGTAATGAGCCAATAAAAAATTCTTAGCAATTCCTATAAGGAGATTCTAAAAAACAAATAAGCGTGCTGAGGATTTTTGAAATAATAGTTCTGCTCAGTGATCTTCTGGTATTAAAGCGATTTTCTCTTGTTTCAGAAGAAAAATAACAGTATGAAACTGTATTGAATATATCAAGTACTAATTATTTCATCAGATCCAGTGATCAATGAGTCAGTTTTTGATGAATTTCCTACTTGCTGCCTGCCTTTTCCTGGACTGGTGCCAATGATCTCTTGTAATGCAGTGAAAAAATCAATTAAAAACGACACAAGGGAGACTATCTGCTTTTTGTAAAGGCCAAAAATGCCTGAGTAGAAAGAACCTAGCACAGTGTGTTTTACCCAAAGAAATACCATTGGCTATTCTGTCCCTAAAGCCACTTGGGAAAACATTTTTTCCTCCAGCAGATTATTTCATAGCGACGTTATTACTTCGTCTCTGTCAGTGTCTGTTCTTTGAGACAAACTTTGATTAAGAAAGTTCTCATGCAACAGCAAAACCACTGGTCTGAAAAATTATACTCTGCTTCTATGATTAAGAAATGCATACTGAATTTTCATGTAAGTCAACAGACATGTAGCTTTAGTATGATGCAATATTTATTAAGGCTATTTTCCAAAAACGTACACTAACAGAGTTCAGAGGAAATGAAAAATCCTTTTTCCTTACTAGTCTCTCCAGGGAGTTTCATAGGCAGGTGAAATTAACTTTTTTCACATAAACTAAAAATTGATTTCAAATATCCTAGCACTTG
>NW_010138156.1:0-3873 GCF_000699245.1 Pterocles gutturalis | reverse complement strand
GGGAAAGAGAAAAGTTCAACTTCCTAACTTTACAGATACAGCCTTAGTACCTCTACTGCTGGTGAAGAGCTTTGCCAGCCTATAGCAGCAGGAACACCAGGAAGTCCTATCAATTTTCATTCCTTGTACTCAGAATTCCATCTGCAGCAGTACAACTGGGAAGAATCAATGTGTTGCTACTGTCCAGAGTAGTCAAAAGCAGCTTGAGAGGCAAATCTGGACCTGTTTCAAAAGGGGAGGGGGAAAAAAAAAAAAAGAGATAGTTTAGCAGGCACATATTCCTGGATGCCAGCTTTTTGGGGGAGGGGGTAGAGAAATGGATTCTGCTCTTCAGAAATGACTCCATATGTGGTTCTGTTTAACAAACAAACAAACAACTGACAACATAGATGTTTTCATTACACACAAACATTTTTCTGAAAGTCTAAAAATTAATGTGGGTTTTTTTTTCTTCTCTATACTAGCCAATTGCTTCTTGGAATACCAGCATCTGCTGACTTTTCTTGCAGCGTTAGAAGGCTGTCCTTTCTCGTTACTCTGCCCATAGCTACACTCACTGTAGAGCATTGTGCATGGAACAGTCTTCCTTGCATTTCTCTCACTCCTAAACAAATACATGGAAGTATCCTCATGATCTCATTGCCTCTCTCCCCTCAGCCTGGCTTTTCCTGACGGTTTATTGCCCCTCACTCACTCCATTGTATCTAAAAACAGAAGTCATCCCCAACTCAGAGAGCTGCTTATCTATCTATACAATACTTAATGCCTCTAGGGAGGTACATAAACTGCTATTCCACAGCTATTTTATCCACACTTGTTTATTTATGGTTAAAAGAATTAGTTATCTCCGAGGGGATGCTGCGGGTGGAGGAGAGAATTCATGTCAAGTACAACAGGCATCTTCTACCAAACCTGTTATCTCTTTCTCAACTCCCCCTTCAATGAAGATTTTTCAACTATTCGGATGTGTTAAGTTCCTATTATTATCAGGGTAAGTACTGCTGGGAACCAACTCAAAGTATGTAATTATGTGCCAAACTCATACCAATAACTAGGTAAGAAAATTAAAGCAATTTTAGAAAATAACCTATTTCTTGAAGTATGTATTCATAAAAGACAGACATGCCACAACTAACAGCATGTATGCGGTAGAATCTAAAAGCCAGCTTTAAATAGTTCTCAGAATAGCAACAGAAGAGTCTCCCGCATGGATTGCCAGTGGTCAAATATAGATTGATTTTTTTTTAACTCCTAGTCTTCAGTGAATTTCAGGGAAGAAATATGACATGAAGTCTCTATTAACAGTTCTTTCCCCATTTCTGTCAACAAGTTTAATCTGCAACTCATAAAGCCTGAAGAGTTCTGCAGCAGTGCCTCAATCTGCCTTCACTTTTAATACAGCACCCTCTCCAACACCGCATTTTGATCTGAGTAGTACAGATGGTCTACTGCTTTATGTTGCCTTCACTTTTAATACAGCACCCTCTCCAACGCCGCATTTTGATCTGAGTAGTACAGACGGTCCACTGCTTTATGCGCCTCTGCAGACCATCCTCCAATATTAAAGATGCTTAATCTGTAGTGGCTCTCAGGAGAATTAGGTATGCCTCTTGTTTGCTCCCGGGTTACACATGTGAACTTGACAAGTCTGGTCACTCCTGTTTTATATTTAGGAAAGTGCTGTCAGAAATTAATGAAACGTTCTTCAGCTGGGGCATCTAGCTGAGCTTTATTAAGCCTATGAAACCTCCTCGCAGGCTGCTTTAGAAAAAGTCTGGTCCTCTTATTTTCTATGTTTTACGGTCGAGTTTAACAAGCCCCTGACTCCCTTCATAGCCTGAATTAGATGCAGCTGCCTCTTTTTGTTCTTAACTCCTGCTAGTAGGGAGAATGAGAATAGAGCCAAAGATAATTCTCCTGTGTGACAACACAGAACATTACCCTAAGTCACATTATAAATGTTGAAGAGATAAAGCCAGACTTCAGTACACTTATTCTATTTATAAAAGAACAGAGAAAAGTTCTGTTCCCTAGTAGCTTATACACCAAGGAAAGGCTTTTCAGTACTGCCCTCAGTAACTGATGTCAGTTCTACCGCAGCCCAGGCAGGATGCAGGGATGACCAGCGTCAGTTCTATCCCCAAATGGTATTTTTAACATGCTATTGATTAATATTGCTTGGCACAGATGTCACAGGCACTGTGGGAAAAACTGTCAGTGGCTTGCACACGCTGGTGCTTGCAGCCTTGCTAATGCAAGTCCTAGCACAACTGTCCCACGCACAATCCCAGTGCAGCTTCACTGATGTCAAATAATTAAGTTATCCCAATATAAACCTGAAGAGTATCTGACTCTTCCTGTAACAGAAAAGATAGAAACATGTAACAAATTATTGTACAAAATATATAAATTAATCCTGCTTTGAGCCTACTTCTAGAAAACTGTTTCTAGTTATGTTTACATTAACTGATTTTTTTTTTAAATAAGCATACCGCAAAACACTAAATACAAAATTGGCATGGCAAGTTCAGTTCATCCAGCAGCCACCACAGAACAGGGCAACAGCCCGTAAGCCACACAGTGGAAGTGCATGGTAAGACTCGTTAGCAAGAATCAATGCACACCTGCTCTAAATGCGGCTGGAGCCAATACCAGGTGTGTTATTTAAGCAGACTTAGGTGTGCCATTTGTCCAATGTTTAAATTCATTGAAATACATGGTGCTGGATCCATTCCCTAGCAACCAACCCAATTAAAACCCCTTTGCCAGTTAAATGGATTGAGCAGTGCTGCTGTTCTTTTAACTCTAGAGTCACTCCTATACATCCACGTTTGGTTACGATAACTCCTTTTTGGCTGAAGCTGTCAACCATCATTTGAAACCATTATGTTTTGTTTGTAAGAGATAAACATGTTTTTATGCATGGACTGGGAAGAATCTTGTTTGCAATCAAACAAGGTTCTCGGCAGAAGGCTGGTATCAACATTACTGCTGTAAGCTAACAGCACGCTGTTTTCTTATAGTTTCATACTTCCTGATTTTTTTCTCCCTAGGCAGTCAAAAATTTAAGAAAAAGTACAAAATCAAACCCCCAGTGCTGAATGTGACTCTCAAAGATTGCAGTTGTGCTGATTTACCCACACGAACTGTAGCTAAAGCATTTTTATTTACAAGTATCTACAATTTCTTTAGAATTAGTCAGGAACAGAGCTTCCAGGCTTATTAGAGCCCTGAATTACTATTCAGACATGTCCTTCTGACTCACTTGCCTTATGCTAGTGAACTTTATACTGAACCTAAATATTTATCACAGGGAAGCTTACTTGCATTATGGAATCTCGTCTCTATTCTGTAACTTCGTGTTTTAATAAATTGAATTATAAATTGGTTATCATTTTCCCTAGGACTCGATATTTCAAAGTGTTTTAAACAGCACAATATAATTTCTGTGAATGCATACTATTATTGCTGCTTACTGCTTGTACGTTACTATTAGAGTTTCCCAGCAATACACATAAAATTAATCACTCCTCAGATCGGTTAAATTGCGATTTGGATTCCCCAAATCCACAATAATAAACACGCTTTTCTGCACCCCATGCAATGATAACCCAATAACAACTTGAAAGAGATCAAGAACTATTTCCCTATTATACTTATTATCTTAATATATTTATAAGTAATAAAGATACACAGTCTTTGACTTTGAAATAATATTAACTTGTCGTAAGTGCAGTAACAACCACAGACTTTCACTTCTGAAAATACCAGAAGGGAATGAATGCAAATGCTTTAAGACAGAAAAAGTAGGCAAGAACAGTTACCATTACACATTCTATCAAGCAAATAGAATTTTTATAGCTACAACCACAA
>NW_010138155.1:0-62072 GCF_000699245.1 Pterocles gutturalis | reverse complement strand
TAGTTCAAAGGAGAGAAAATACAGAAGTATGTGTTTTCAATCTAAAGCTTCTCTATTTGAGTCTCACTGATAATAGGGAACGGCTGAAAAATAAAAGAACAAAAACATTTTGCTACTTTACCTTTTGATTGAAAAGAAATCACAACTTAGAGCACTCTGGTACAAGTCTCAGTTCATTACAAACAGAAGAGCCACTTGCAAATTTTTGATCTGGAGTAAGCTTTGGGTTTCCAAGACTTTGGGAATGCTCTAACTTGAGGCTGAGATTTGGGCTTGTTTTTAACAGTGACATGTAGCTCATGCATCTAGCAGCAGTCCCAGGTATTTGAGAAAGTACATTTGAGTCATTAGATAAGGGGAAGAAAAAGCTTAATGTTAAAACTTGATCTACATTCATTCGGCTGGAATTTGCAGCTCATTTTAAGTTAATGAGTTAATTCCATAACATAAAATGACGAGAATTATTTTTCTTTTACAGTCTCCCTTATTTTTCCAGTAACAACCACTGAGCTGATGCCAGGTTTAGTTTGATGCTGAAATTAAAATGAGTTTTGTTTTGCAATTTGGGCCCAAGTCTGTAGTCATTGCTCAGACATAACCCCCTCTGACTTGCAGGAAACCTGCTTGGAGTGAGGGCTGAGGGACCTGAATGCCAGTGAGCAAAGAGAAGATACTTGGGGGAGTGAATTTTAACTTCAGAGTGTTACACACAGTCTGACTTTGTATATTCAACTGCTCTTATTTAAAACAGGCGCATTTAAATTTTTGACG
Source organism: Pterocles gutturalis (assembly GCF_000699245.1). NCBI lineage: Eukaryota > Metazoa > Chordata > Aves > Pterocliformes > Pteroclidae > Pterocles > Pterocles gutturalis. Next base: position 61,301 of record NW_010138155.1, on the reverse strand, counting down.
TGAAAAGATATGCAAATATGAGACCATACAGAGCAAGTGAACTTTGAAAATAGTTTATATGCTATTATTCACACCTAACAAAAGGGAAAGAACTAAGGTACCCGAATGATAAGAACAGGCCATGAACTTATTTAAATATTTAACCAACCAGAAATGGGCAGCATGAATATTAATTTGGAATAAGCTCACTAACACTACTTGAATCTGAAAAATTTCTGGGGCAAGCAAGACCAAATAACGGCATCTTGGAAAATGTTCTGAATCAGAATTGCTGGTTCAGAGATTTATGTTTTGCTATAGAAAACATAACTAGAAATACTCATCATTTATAAAATACAAAGCCATCTTTATTTCACCTAGTTCTGCCCAACTGAAGAAAACCTGTTACACCTATATGTTACCAGGTTAGGATAAACACAGACACGTCTACAGGAAATTCACATAGAGCTTTTTAATTCCTAGTGACATGGAGTGCTTACAGTGTTCTCGGGCTGACGACATGCAGCAGTCTATCTCTAGAAAGAGAAAAAAATTTCAGTGGTAGACTGAAATCTAAGCAGAGATGAAACAGACAGATAAAAATCAAAATGGTGTGGGTGGGAGATATATGAGGCAAACAGATGAGGCTGCAAAAATTATACAGCCAGTTCTAACCGAGGGCATATGCTCACCAGCTGTTATGTAAATCTGCAATTAATGTAGCTTACTAGATCCTCAGGTGCTTTCAAACAATCGTACACCAGAAATGATTAAATCTGCTTTCCCAGCTGCATTAGATGAGGATGTTGGAAAAAAAATCACTCCTGATGAGCACCTCACTGACAGTAACCAGAACTTTGTCACTGTGGGACAAAAAAAAACCCAGTGGAAAAAAAATGACTGAAATTGTAATAATTTTCCCTATAAAGACATTTATTCAGAAACTATAGAAAATCAGTGGCCCCTTATGGGTTTGGAGGTATCTGTGCTTGTATTTCTGTACCAGTTGTACCAAGTACAAACCACTCTTTCAGGCAAACCCAGAGCTATTTCTGTTCCAGCTATAAGACACTGGGGACACTCTGGCTCCCACCCACCTGCAAACTGGCAACTAAATCAACAAACCAAGAGTGCATGTGAGAAAGTGCACCACACAAGCAAAAATGAATTAGATTTGCCCAGGTTTACAGAAGCCACAGTCACATTCTAAGACTCGACATAATGAATGTTTTGTAATATTTCCAATTCAGACTGAAAAATCAATGTGATAATTAATGTTCAGCCAAAATGTCATATGGTAAGTCTCGAAGACTCGCTCTCCCACGTATGATCGTAATCCCATTGACACCATGCCCACCCTCAATATATCTACCTTCCAAAAAAAGGAAGGCCTTTCTAGCTCCTCTGGTAAATCTGGCCCATCTATTGTGATAACGAAATTGCCAAGTTAGGTACTTACAAAGATGAGTTTGAAATTAAGAAACTGCACTTCAACCTATGTAACATTTTTTCTGAAATTAAATTCAAAAAAGGGACAGCAAAATATATCTTAGAAAACATGATGTAAAATATTATACATTTATAAAGCTAGCTGTCATTCTAGCCAATGATGTAAGACTTAAGACGAAAAAAAGAAAGATTTAAATTGTGCTCTGACTGAAGAAATGAAATAAAGGTAGCAAGGTAAAATTCGATTAGGAGTTATCAGTCTTTTCCTAATAATTCTTTAAGGCAATGACGTTGTAGCTTAATACAAAAATCAAATATTTAACTTAAGAAAAATATCACAGCAATTAAAATCAGCAGGAGTCCTCTGCTAGTATAAACATGTCATCTTGAATAATATTTCTTTCTCTATTAGGCAGTATCAAGGTTAAGAGAGTAGAAAGTCAATGAGAATTCCATGTTGTATTCAACATGCCAACCTAGCATTCTGCTCGCCAGAATTTACAAAGCACCCAATGGCAAACATTATTAGTAAAACATGAGTTGTACTGGTGTAAATGCAAGCAAGACAACAGAACGGAAAAGGTAAAGAATAATTCAGTGTAGAAAAGCAAGAGAGGCTTACCGATAACATAGGCTAGCAACAAGGCCAGGGTAACCGTAATGGCAGTGGCACTCAGAGCAGTGCACTTCCAGTTGCAACACCTGTAAGGTTTGTTAAAAGTGAAGGCAGGTCTAGAGAAGGTACTTCTAGGAAGAGGCCTAGGAGGTGGAGAGTAAACAGTATTGGATGTTAAAGGATAGTTCTGACTGGCTGCGCTGAAGATAGCTGAAGACCCAGATCCGTGTTTAAATAGGAAATGCCTATGAAAAGAAGACAAAGAACTATGTTGTAAAAACCACTTTGTGATTTAAGAAGCAAAAGGAGCTAAATAAGCACTGTATGGTAAATACTGCATATATCCACAGAAAACACCAAAGACAGGAACATGTGTATTTGAATACCCCCTGCACTGGATGTTTTTCAACCACACTGCAAGATTTCCAGCACTTTTTGGTGAAACAATATAATGTAAATGAATTCTAAGCTATCCTCCCAGTTGTTCAGAGTAATGCTGAGGAAAGGTTATTTCTCAGTACATTACCTGCAGGTCCTCCGTATGAGCAGCCCCCGTGTGCCTTGTTACACGAGCATGCCTGAGACACGGGAATTGTTGCCAGCGGTACCCACTCCATCCACAAACACACAACCGGATTTATCTCACCAAGAGTACAAAAAAGGTGAAGAAACCACTACCACTCTGAATATTTATTTTTACTATGGATACAGGAAATAACAAAAAAAAAAAAAAAAAAAAGAGAGAAAAAAGGCAAAAAAGGAAAAAAGCAAAATGCAAAAAGTAAAAAACCAAAAAGAAGAAAAAAAAAGAAAAAAGGAAAAAGAAAAAAGAAAAAGGAAAAAGAAAAAACAAAGAGAAAAAAGAGAAAAAAGAGAAAAAGAAAAAAGAAAGGTGACTGAAAAGTGGAAAATGTTCAAGGATAATACACTTTGAAGGACTGTAGTTGCTGTATAGGGGTTTCTTTAGTATTCTTAATTGAGCTATTTTGAGAGCAGTTTTTCTTCAAATGCTTTTGCCCACTGTGGTGATTCTCAAACATACTAAGAAAGAATTCATTTGGAGACCTATTTTAGCATATTTTGGAGGACTGATTGCTGTCAAGAAAAAATAGCAGAGACCTACAGCAGCACAAAAAATAAGGTACAGAAATGAGCCTTGCAGAATGGGCTCTGGTGCAACTCCAGAGTGGTTGTCTATAAGAAGTCAGATGGTGATCTTGGTGTTCCTCTGTCTCAAGCCACAAGGTCCGAGCTGAAAAAGCAGGGAGCACTGGTACCACACAGCTTGGGAGACCAAGGACTGCCTTGGCCACAGGGCTGCCACCAGAGCGTTGTTCTAGCCCACATCTCTGTAGCCTTTCTGCTGAGTGCCCCGACTCAGAACGGCGTTTCCTAGAGGACAGCATTCACCTCCCCCAAGCTTGCCAGCTCTTTGTTTTGGGAGCCAGACACCGATGTGAGGCAGTGATCCACTTGCAGTTCAGGTGCTTTGAACCGTGCGCCATCCATACAAGCTCCTAGCTGAATACGAGCATCCGTGACTGCCGCTGCTGTTGCTTCCCATTCAACCCACGTCTCTGTTCTGCCATCACCTGAGTGCCCTGCGAGTGCTCTGCAGACCCCAGACAAGCACAGCCACGCCATTTGTGCTGGGGTGCAAGACACCCTCAGTTGTTTCTGCCAAAACTGAAGGAGGATCTGGCATTTAGAATCACCTGGCACTACGGTGCCTGCAAGCCAAAAGCCACAGACACATTTTAGATCTGAAGTTAACTGGCCAATGTTGACATGGTCCAGAATCTTTCCAACGACAAATGTACCATTACACCTTCAGCAAGGCACAGGACAAGTTTCTGAATACATATATGGATCCATCAATCCATGCTGGTAGAATTTCTTTGATGGATTCACAGTGGGACGTACACAGGATGAAAGACTCAACTGTATGAAACATGATTATACTGTGACATTTGACTTTAAGAATATTGTAAATACATACTCCTGAAAAGGTAATTGCTAAAATGGTGCAATGAGTATGGTATTATGTATCTCCATTGTAAGATTTTTAAAAGAAAGGTTACAGTTCTCAAAATGCCAGATTATAGAAAATAAAAAGGTATTACAGGGCAGTTTTATCTTTTAAAAGGCCTTTATTCAGGCAGCTCCATGAAAAAGAAGGTAAATGAGTATACTGGTTAGCTTGCCTTACAGAACACCGTGCCTACACATCAGGATTCTTTTGACAAACCACGAGAATTAAATTTTTGTGTTGCTTATGTTGACTACTAATTATTCCTGCTTAATAATTATTACCCAAGTAAACAGCATTTGGACAAAAAAAAAAAAAGAACAACTGAATCAGAGTACAGCATCTTGGCATTATATTAGACAACACATTCTAGTTTTCTTTCCCATTGACTTTCACAGTTATAGATATATACACTATATAGATGGTAAAGCTCTCAACATGGCAATGTTGCCTGTAAGTATTTTAGTTCAAAACCCCTAAACACAAATACAGTAAAATAAGAAATTTTAATGAAGTAACGTAACTACCTACAGGACTATTTCATGCTGCTTCCCTCATACCAGGATATCAGAACAAAGTTGGTTATTTTGGCTTCAGTGCTCCGTTGTCACACATGAAGGCTTGTGCAATACGTGAGGTCTTTTCAGTCAGTATTTAACAAGATACATAATCACTTAGACTTTCAATAGGAAAGAACGTCACAGCAAAATTCCTATTGATATTCAAGAAGTAGAATTACCAAATAAAATAAGAAATGTGTTATTATATATAAGCATATACATAAAGTATATATACATTTACATACAAATAAAAACAATATAGCTATTAACCAGTCAACAGTGCTGTAATTGCCTTACATTTTCAAGACATAATGACAAAAACCTACTTATTTGACAATTTTTCATTTACATTTTTTTTTGGAAATTACAGAAAAATGGTCTGATATTGGCAGTATTGATTGTCCTTTATGGTGCACAGCTCAAAGATATTAGAGGTAAAAGGAAGGAAATGATGAACTGAAAGTTATTATTAAGGCTCTAATAGCCTTGCAATCAATAGCCAGGAATAATTTCACTCTCTTGCAGCGGGATTTAGAAATGTGGCTTCATAGCCTGATGGTAAAATGCTGGTGTGCAGAGGGATTTCTTTATTAGCAGGAGAGCGCACACAAACTGGATCCAGCTTACACCCTTCTAGACAGATGACTCAATTCACAGAGAATTTACATAGCTCTAACTTGCTGTAATAAACCGAGATTCCGAGGAAATACTACACTGAAACTGAGCTCCCAGTGAAATAATGTTGAGAAAATGTTAAAAATCACGATTGTTTATGCCTTCCATTTTTGGGAGAGTATATCGAGTACCCAAAGACATTTCTATAGAATTTGAAAAACAGTGGTGGCACAAAGACAAATTTCCAAAGCTAGGCTGTGACTATGTCCTCATAAACTCAGACGGCTCCTCATCTGTCTGAGCACAGCGCTGTTCCCAAAGGACGTCAGGACACACTAAACTGTTGCTATCAATTCTATAAAATCAGGCTCTCTCTCGAAAGAGCAAAATAATAAAAATTGCAGTTCAAAAGTTTAGATGTGACTGCAGCCTGGTGTGTGTTTTAATATTCGATCTAAGAGAGAAGCTACGGCTTTGGTTTTTTGTAAACTGAGAACACAAGAGAAAGCAGAGAATTTATAAGAATGATTGATAAAACCACTTGTTCCAACTGGGGAAGTTCTAAATGTTCACAAAAACACAAAAAAAATCCATAAAGAAGATCATAATAATCTTTTAGAAAGAGAAATACAGGACATAATCTGCAAGGCATTTGTTTGTGAAACAAGTCACTTAATATTATTACACTGATAATTCCAATACATAAATAAATATTAAAGGCTCAGTAATAATTTCACATATAAAAGAGGCAGTTGGAAAACATTCCCTCTTTCTTAAAGTAACCAGAACGTCTGTTTGCCTATCTGTCCATTTGTTCACCTCAATAAATGTAAAACTTTTGAACTTCGAATCCTCTCAAGCAAAGTTTGCAGGAAGAAAAAGTTCCTACCAGCCTCATATAAAGCGGGGATAGGATGAGTGGGACCAAAAACACCCAACCCGACACAGAAACCAGCAAAACCAGCAGAACGCCCAGTGAACTCCCATTTCCAAACTCAGCTCTTCATCCTCTCTAAGCCCCTCCAGCACAGCACACGGTGGCCAATGAACACATACTGGCTGGTCCACAGCTAGGTCTAAACCTGCTACATGGACTTGCCCAGTAAGACACAAGGACTGAGGGAAGAGAGTTCTTGGGGAGTTCAGGTGATGGAAGCCATGAAATTAGACCTCTTCATCCTGCTGATCACAGAATAGTTTGGTTTTTGTAAAGAACCAGTTTCATGTGGCTCATCTAAGTGCTCTTGGTCAACCTCAAGAGGAATGGCAGATAATTCCAAGAGTGCAGTTCATACAAAAATGACGATTTTTTTTTTTGAGAAGGTTAGAGAATGGGGGTTCATTTCTTTCTTTACACCTCTGTCTATCAGGACATTTCGTTATACTTTTGGCTTCTTATCTGGAATGGTAATTTAAGTCTTATAAAACCTACACATGAAGCAACACCCCACTGAAATCATGTGGCTGTAACATAATACTACTACAGAAAGTAGATGAACCCCACACAGAATTACTTAATTTAACACTGATAAAATATTTTGACATCCCAGTACTGCAGTAATGTCCCTCAACTTTGTCAAGGGCTTGACATCACTGCTCTAAGTTCTATGCATTTACCCTGTGCCTAGCTTCTGTAGGCCTAGAAGTCCACCTTTACTTGTACCTATAACATGTTTTCCTTTCATTTCCATTAAAAACTTACAGATTTGTAAGAGGAAAACATGAAGAACAAAAGCAGATTTGAAAGTGAACCACCACTTGAATTAATAGAAACAGAAATCTTGCAATACATTGGCCAAAAACTGAGTCTGCATTTCTTCTGGATAAACCAAGTGGGAACACATTTGTACTTGTACTAGTTTCACATTCAAGAACTAGTTACCTGAAGTGTTACAAACTGCTGCATAGCTATGTGACAGCAAAACTAATAAGTCTTCAATTCAATCATTTACATTTTTCAACTTCTAAAGTAAATTCTATAACCATATATAATATAGATAACTACATCTATACCAGTGTTTAAGAAGGCAATTGAAGTAATTATTTTAGATGTCATCAGAAGTGCAAAAGGAATTTTTAAGGTCACAGTAGCTGAAACAGAAGAAGGATTCTGATTTTTGGCATAACCAGAAAATACATAAAGACGGTAGCCAAAATGGAATTGGAACTGATACAGTTGCCTGTCTACTCTGGCAAACATCAACAACAAGCCCATTGTTACCTGACCCTTTTAAGTCACTTAGGATTTCCTGTTACAGTGGGAAGAAGCAGAAATTTGTGCTTTCATGATTTTCCATTCATCCTATTCTGTACTGAAAGTGGAAGAAGAAAAAAAAAGGGCAACTTCTAAACTTAGATAATAATCCGAATATGGACCTCTTTATAAATCTCACATATGGTACTCAGCAAACAATACAGTATAAAGACAAGACAGCTATTCTAAGGTAAGCATACAGTATAAAACCAAGACACCTACTTGACAACAAAGATATATGCACTATATCCTCTTCTTGAAAACCAACCCAGGAAAACTATATGTGAATATAAGACGTGACTAATAATTATAGATAGAATCTGACCTATAATTTTACCTGCCTTGTTTTATCTTTTTGTGTACAAGAAGTAGGAACAAGAATGCTCATGGGTGGAAGAAGAGGGAAATGGCCACGAAAACTATTTATCTAATTTATTTTATCATTCTATTTTTACATGTAGAATTGAAATACACTTGAAACCCTCTAGAGATCTGTTGTTGGGAACAGAACTACTTTGTTAAAATTTCCTCTTTGAGCTGGACTTGCCTTTTGAATCATTCACATAGAACTGCTTAGCTGTATTCACTCATGTTTACCTTACGTAGTGTTTGAAAACTCAGCCTTGTGGCCCTGGATGTGAAAGGATGTGAAAAGAATCTGTATCCTTTACTCTTCGCTTCAGTACAGCACATCAAGTGACACAATGCTGACTCACTTGTCTGCTGCTGCTGAGGCCAGGCTAAGCCTGTTAGCCAGGTGACTAAACTTTCAAGTCCCTGGCAGAAATCTGGGACAATAATTACATAAATACAGGACTGTGCCAAGATCAATCAAGAACAGCTTCTAAAATGGAACAATTGTCCAAAATACAATTGTCTTCTGGTGTCATCGGCTATTTAGGGATAAAAAGATAAAAGAAAACCTACCACACCGGCAACAGAAATTACTCCTGCATAGATCAGTATGGGCCTTGATATTATGATGCAAGGTGGCATTGCTACATCAATCCAGTAGCTTTCAAAAGTGCTTTTCTGTGGCTTAGGACTTCCCTTTAGCACTACAATTCAAACATCTGACTAAAACTGATCAATGCATACAGAGATTTGTAGGGTAAGGAAGGAATACGGGAGCTTGTGTTTTGCTCTATTTGTTTGCAATAAATCTAAAATTTTTGACGTGAAAAATGAGAACAATAGTACTTACAATAATATTTACAAAGGTGATATAAAGAATAGTATGCAATATTCGCAGAGTACTTTGAAAGTATGACTTGAGAACAATAAAAATAGCAATATTGCAATTTTGTTGCTTATATGGTGTGGTTAGAAGCATAGCTTAAAACAAAGAAAAGAATGAGATAACTAAAGTGGGAAAAGTTGCCCTACAGTTCTCTTTGCTATGAATTTCCTCCTGTGGGTATTCATGCATATTCTAACTGGCTTCTGTTCTTAGCACTTGAGACGACATCCAAATACTTACAGTCACATGCAAACAGTCTAAAGCCAAACTGTACAGCTACTGTGACAACACAAATTTAACGTGACAACAGGCACACCACATTACCCAGGTTAATACTATCTAGTCTTCCAATACAGCTGTCCTAGAAGCAGCTGTCCAGGGGATGGATACACATTTCCAGGCAATAACATTACACATTAGGTGGACATAAGATAACAACATATCTTTACTTTTATTTATAACTTTATATACTATTCCATTATTCAACTTAATGAGCGAAGAGTATCCACATGATTATTGTACAAGTTACTATATTAGTCCTGCAAAAAAAACCCCTTACACATACACATACTGTTCCAGGGGAGGCCACACCAGAGTTCTTCCCAAAGCAAAAATACAGTAGAGTATATGAGCCATTTACATTGCCTCATTGTCCTTACTGACTGGATCTCAAATTATTCAGAACAACACTCAAGTGCCATTGCTGCTAACATGAAAATTGTACTTCATTGTAGCTGACAAATGTTTATATTTTTATTTCCATAAAAAATGCTTTCATTCTCGCATTATTAAATTCAGGGTCGTATTTACAGCTTTTATTTGAAGTTCACGGTCATATTTACAGTTTTCAATTTATCTTTTACAATTCAGAAGTCTTAAATATTTTTAGGATCTTTTCTTCCGAGCAGCGAAAACACATGGGACTTGGGGTGAATTTAAAACCCTTGCCATGTGTCTGGTTTTAATATGGTCAGCCTCTCTATAGGATAGATTTATTGTTTAATTAGGTAGAAACTGACAAAATACAAGTGAAATGTCATAATAGCAAATATTGACCGACATGATTTGAAGGGAAGATTGCAAACGAAGCCCTCCCCCATATTTATTCTTGGAATAACCACAAGACCGGTGATACAACTCAGGAGTAGGCTCCGTTCCCAAACAAGTTCCTAATGAATTGCATTGCTCAAACAGTCATTGTCTCCCTGCTTGGTGCTTTATGATCATCAACACCTGTGTGCCTTGGGAGCTCTAAAGGCCATTCTGTTTGCTATGGAAACCTTGAACTGGGAAAAAGGAAGGCAAAAATAGTGCTTTCTGTATCTCTGCACTGAGAAGAAAATTCACAAGATGCTCAAATGGAGAGACCAAGGAGAAAGAACAAACCTTCCAGGAGCTCACACGGAACTGTGTGTGTATTCACTTTTCTTTATTTATTTCTGCTTTTAGCAGTACTCCAGCTTAAACAGAAAGTAAGTACAGGTTTCTGTGATTTGAAAGGCTGTAAATGTACTTTTTGAAGACCACAAATAATTTTGAGCTTGATTAAAAAAAGAACAAGGGAAAACCACAGTACGGAATAGATCTGTTGATAAGTGATAGTTGTTCAAGATCTCCCCTATACTAACAGAGTTATAAACAAGACGATATTTTTAGGAAAACAGGAATCTAGATACTCCTAAACATGCACCTTAAACAACTATACAACACAGAGAGGAATGACTCCATCTAGATGATGAGCTGAATAAACTTCTCGAACTCCAAAACTCTCAAAGTTTTTTAAGTGTTTAGAGCCATAATCCAACTTTAGGGCTCTGAAATATTGCTGAATAGTAATTGAAAATCATAACTGCCTAGAACCCCAAATACTTCTCTTATTATTCTAGTACTTCAAAGTTTTATATAAATGAATGATAATTGAATCTCAGGTTCATGGTCTGGTACCTCACTGTCCCCTTAGAGGAGCTATTACCATGGTGATAAGATTGCTTAAATTAAGCTGTCTTTTTCCACGGTACTTGGCTCATTGCCAGTGCAGTGAAGGGAGATTTCAGTCCATTCAGCACAGCATTAACCTTACTGCCAGCGCTGCTAAAATGGGTTAGAGGAGCTAGAAAGAAATTTGATTTTAAAAAGGAAGGAACAAGCAAATATGTAAAATACTGAAGCACAAAACTGGACTTAAAAAAAACCCCACTTTGAAACAAAGTTAAAATCAGGTAAGTTTTGATATTTAGACAGAAAAAGTAAAAATTCTAATGCTTGGGTAATCTAAAGGCAAAACTTTGCTCAAAACAAACGTGTTTAATGGTTTATCCATGAGTGAACTGAAGCAGACTATAGGCAGGATCAGAAATAACGTCAGGTAAAATCCCCTATTTAACATCACGGTTTTTCTTATTTGGGAATTTGACTGAAGTGGGAAAACAAATAGCAAACACCAGGGGAAAAAAAAAAAAAAGGCAAAAAACCCCAAGATATGGAAACAAATAGTCAACTGACAGAGGATGGAAAAAAATGAAAAACACTCCTTTGAATTGTCAGGACTGAATACGTACTCCATACAAAGTGGTATGCTATGTTCGGATGCGGCTGACAGAGATAATGACAATGTATTACACTGTAAATCATAAGATTTGAAACATTAGAGCAAAGTATCTATGAAACCTGAAAAAAACAACTATTTTAGTGGAAAGGAAGGGAACAGGCAATAGGTTGCAAATGCTTTATTCTGAGGGAGAAGAAAAAAAATCAATTTACGTAAGAGCCCAACAACATTACCCTAAAAAAAGAGAATCGATGTTTCCTTGTGATTTTATGTGGTGGGAGAGAGCCTTGAAGTCTTTTTCTAGCAATACTTACAAATTATTTTTCTGTGTGACAATGAAATTACTGCATGTTCATAAGTCATTTTAATAATGAGCATTTTTTTTTATAACTGTGTGTGCCTGCATACAGATAGAGCCGGTATTTGCATTGAGAAGCAGGTTCCAGTGCTGAAGCACAGTCAGTTGGCACTTTGAGCAGAGCCGCCTCCTACAGGCACAGCTCTTCTCCAATTTCTTCATCAACAACTGTTCCATGACACGTCCTCTGAAGTTTTAAAGGTGTTCCTAATTCTTATTTTCATCTCGGTTGCTTATAATCAGAATAACTGCTTTGGCACCGACATAGCTCTAAGCTCTATTTTTGGCTTTGCCAAAAGCTTGTGTGAACTTGAACAAGTGATTTCGCCTTTCCAAGTCCTTCTCCTCATTAAACAGTTGGGCTAAGTAAGCTGGGTCCCAACAAAACTGTTCTGCAGAGCAGCCAACGCGTATACAACCTCTAGCTGAAGCACAAAATAAGAATTTCTGATTTTCTGTTTTCCATAAAAATATAATGAAATTTTACTCTACAAAAAAAAAAAAAAAACACCTTTCAGAACACATACCTCAGTACACATCTTTACTGAAGCCTTTTCAAGTCTAGTTTAAAGTTTCAAATACTAATTACATAAGAATACATGTTTAATCAGAGTACTGCAAACATTTTCAGAATATTAGGCCAAAGTTTCTGTTCAATTCTAGCGGAATCATTCGCTGTTAAAGGAAGAGAAAACAAGCTGCAAGCCCTTCTTTTTCTCTAAGGCTGTGTTGTGTACTATAGACTTCTGGGAAGTGGTGATCACAAATGTTTTTTATTACCATGTTCCCCTGCTATATCACTTGTCTGCACATAAACTGCAGATACATCTTGGCAAACAGTCTCACACATTCTACTTTCAGGTTATATGGCCTTCCAGCCAGCTTCACGAGAGGCTGCCGCTAGCTACCAGAAGGTGCATGAAATCAGCTGAAACAACCACTGAAGGGCAGGAATGGGGGAAATTCCCAGACTTTGTGAATTGCTAACATGTAGCCCACAGTATGTTTTCCAGTCTGAATTCCAAATCCACTGCACAGTCCTTTCATCAGTACCCAATTATATAATTATAACTCTATATCTAAGTATTTGTTCTTCATGAGAAGTTTCACGTTTGCAAAAATAATAAGAAACCTGAGAAATTAAACCGAACTCAAAAGAGACTTAAAATTGCAAAGAATTTTCCCCAATGAGGTCTGATGAGAATATACTGAATAGGGATGCAGAAAGGCCAAACAAGATCTACCTAACTGGTAACTGAAGAGAACCAAAAGGCACTTAATGGGTACAGAATGCCCAGGGGTCAGCCTCCTATGCAGCAGAAGGTACAGAACATAAAGCTTGTTACACCAGAAATGGCAGAGAACAATCGTTATAAAGATTGCGTAAACAGAAGCTTCTAGCTCTAGAAGGACTAGCTGAAGTAAAATTTTGTTTATCTTCACTTTTGGAGAAAAGTTTCTGTCCTCCTTGATTCTTTTTGTGATTTGTCCTTAAGACAAATAAGGAAAGTTTTATTTCAGAATTAATCAGCTTATTCTTCAATCCCAACTTAATAGCCTTTCAGAGAAGAAAAACTTAATTTCATAATTCAGATTAGCAGTTGTTAAGTGTTTAAAGATGTACACTAAAATTAAGTTTTGTAATAAAACAACCTTCTTATAGAAGAAAAAAATTTAGGGTTCAGTTATTAATTGTGATAACTGGCCCTTGGACACACGTGTATTTAAAGGAAAACATATCCATGTATAATACTTTATATTCTCCGAATCAGATTAGTTGGATGTCAGATACCTGTTTCAACAAACACAGCTTTCACAGGGAGTCATGCACTTGACATGTTTTAAAATGCCAAATCCCAAAGGAAACTCTAGTCATAACCCCTTGGTGCTCAGTTCACAATGACGAGGAAGAAGGTTGTAGAAAATCAAGGGCTTGTTTTAAGCATCAACTCAGCAAATACAGCTGTAGCTGAAACCATCAAACCAGCTAATACATAAAAGCTGATCCCCCAAAAGTCAGAGGAAAAAGTGTATTTACCTCTGAGGCAGAACTTCGGGTACTGAAACACAGGCTTGTTGCATACAGAATGTATTTGCTTTCAATTATATTTCAGAGTAGATTATTTGCATAAATTGTGAATGATCCCGAAGTTGAACCCTCCCTTCCCCACTCCCAGAGGTAAGGCTCTCCATGCTCAATACCTGTCTTGGAGCCCATATCATTTCCCCATCACCAAATGATTACCTAATTATATTCTTTGTGTGTATGTGCAATAAAGTGCTTAAATATGCATTGAGGAAAATATTATTTTGGTATTATTTCCTATCTCCTCTTATCCACAGGAAAGCTATAGGCTAAACACTGACTGACTCCAGAAGTGCCAGAGTACGCAGATTTAAGAAAAAAAAATATTTTCTGATGACAAAACGGCCCTGGGAGAATGTGGGAGGGTGAGACAAGTACACAAGCACAAATCCTGACTGCAAACAAATCGAAAATACCTGTGCAATCTACACACCTTAAGGAAACTGATGTCTTCCAAACCCTTGCAAAAGACATGCTTTTATGAGCACTAGTGATCTAGATGAATCAAACAAATAAATCCTCACATGGCTACACAACATGGCCTCTAATCAAAATGCACTGGCATGTCCTGAACAACAACCTTGTAATTCCCCATCTCCATCCCACATCAATGTCAGGCCTCCTCCCCATCTTTTTTTTTTTTAAACGTTTGAGATAAGGTCTGTACCTGGTTTCCAGTGGTATGTTGCTGTTCAAGACCCAGCTGTTATGGAGATGCACCGAATCTTGTGTACTGGTGGGGGGAGTCGGGGCAGCAGGACTGGGCTGGCTGCGGGTGGTCATGGATCTTCTCTGGAGGGAATCCGCCGTTGGAGGAGGTTTTCTGGCACAGGTGCACGCGTGCGGTGGCGGAGGCGGCGGCGGGAGGGGTCTGAAGGTGAACTGGTTGTGTGGGCTGCCTGGCATATCTGAAACAACAACGAAAACACAAAGAAACCCCCAGAGCGTTATTATTTAAAAAAGATCAAGAGAGCACAAGCATGATATAATATTTAATTGGAATAAAAGACTGTGCTTTATCATGTTGTTAACCCAGTTGCCTTTAAAATGTTGTTGCAACATATGAAATAATTTAAGATGTAGTACGCTACTGAAATGGAGAATATCAGATGCAGACACACCCCCTCCAGCACTGTAGTGCAGTAGTTCAACAAAATAAAAAGGAAAGAAAAGAAGAAGATATAACATTCGCTTAATTTGTCATAGGATTTTTTGAGGAGGAGGGTAAAGAACAAATAAATCAGGTTGACATTGAATTGCAGCACAGATACCAACTGATTTCATAAGGTATAAATCTCATTTAAGAACATCAGTGAAAGAAATAGACACAGTATAAGAATTAGTCTTGAGCTTCAAATCAAGAGAGAAAATAATTGAGTAATTGCTACCACCTAACAAACATCTTTCATAAAACAAGTTTAACACATTTCTGTGAGTCTGTTATACTGCATTTGTTCCATGGGACCTGGAAAAAGACCCTCTCCAAGGCTCTAATGATCCAGATACCCAGAGAAAAGGTTACGTGGCAGCTAAAGGCAGAGGAGCTGGCAAGGAGCTCAAAGGCACTGCACCAGGCTGTGGAGGAGACGGAGTGAAAGCCATGTGTGGTGGGTACCCAAAGCCCTGCCCCCTGTGCTGCCGCTGCCCCGCGGGACCCCCAGCACTGCCCTCGAGCACTGGGTCCTGCCCCGGGCTAACACTGCTACAGGGCTTTCAGCTGGCTCAACCCGTGCCAGCGAGCTCGAGTCCTCCTGCAAAAGACAATGAAGATACAAATATGGTGTAACGGTACTTTGAAGGGACAATAAAATACTGTTTTCCTCTACTTCCCACAAGAGTCTTCAAAGTCATACAGCAAGAAACACGGCTATGGAGAATTGAGGCAAGAAAATAATTTTTAAAGGAACAAGAACAAATACTTTGCAAAGAAGATGCTGATAAAAATTGCTGCCAGATTGGGTGAACTGTGAAGCTATTAACCTGAAACTCTTCCAGCTAATTTCCCTCAGTGTCTAACGCGGCTTTGTCCCATTTCTTTACTCACCTTCACTCTCCCTTTTACCTTAGCAGACGTCCAGTTAAATTTGCACAAAACCAGCTGGAGCGGAGCTTTGATGAACCTGCAAAAATTCCCTGAAAGGAACTGTTGTTGCCATCCATTTACAACACATGCTTTCCTTAAATTACAACATGATGTGTCTTCAAGGTGAAAGATGAAAGTGTGACCCTTCCCTTCTTGGAACGGCTGGGGAAAAAAAAAAAAAAAAAGCACTTTTTCCTCCGTGACAGTCACAATTTACCCCAACTGGAGAAACAAGGTTGTTTAGTGCTCTGCATAAGCTTTTCTATGCTGTGGTAAGCAAAGCTGTCACGGATTTGGCCCAGGCTTAATCCTTTTAATTTCATTGATCTTTTATCAAGGCAGCATTCTTACAGTTGCATTAAGGTTTACGCTGTAATATTAGTTTGCATATACCAGAAAAGCATTTCTAAGCATATTAGAAAATTGGAAACCTCAGTAAATTAAATCACTGGAGTCAACAGTCCAGAGCTCCGAAATAATCTGCTGAGGCACTTTCATATAATAATTAATCTCAGTAAATCCTGTATCCCGCTATCTTAGAATTGAAAGCTACCCAAATTTTGGACATAATATTTATGTCCAGCATCCTCAAGTATTTGATCAATGACATACCCTTACTTAGTGGTATAAATCTCAAATCCACTCTATAGAAAATTTGCAGGATTATACACATCCTATAATTTGCATGACGAGCCATTTTAACAGTTGTGCTGCTCTTTGCCAGGACACGCAGTTAGACTCTCCAAGGTACATCAAAGGCTATGCAGTAAATGCCGAGCAGCCAAGGTGACTGCTTCTCTAGGTAACTAGGAAAAAAGTGCATCCTGTCTACGGCATCACATCTTCTGGTTCCTTTCTTCCCCTTTTATCTGTACTTTACCTATTCTGTCAATAGCACGCAATTATCTGACAAATAATTTAGTTTGTTCCATGCAATAGACTGGTTCTGCTTTGTGAACCATAAAGTATTTCTGGTTGGTAGGGTACCTTCTATCTCCCAGTGCAATTTATCACAATACATTAACACATCAGATTTCCTGGGGGATTCCTTTCTAATTATCACACTTGTCACCCCTTCGTCCAGCTTCTGGCATCACAAGAAACCTCACATCAGATTCTGAAGTAATTTGGTGATTTAAAGACAAGTCTTCCACATCAGACCTTCACTTCAATGAAGTGCTGAAAATTCATTATGCTGGGAATCAGCCTGAGCTTCCAGTTAGGTTTTACAGACTTTCTAATTTGGCAAAGTTATTTTTATTTTGCTTGAAACTAAGTCTACAACTTATTAACTTTATTTTTATGCCACAAAAAATGTTGCTTGGGATATAAAGCAACATTATATCTAATATTCATGCTTATGATTCTTCAGAACTCTGTTTATTTAAACAGTAGACTCTATAAAATAGCTTAATGCAAAATAATTTAAACAGCTAAAAAGTGATATTACACAAGACAATTTGTCTAAACCCAACAAGCTTAGCTAGGATTTTTTATCCCATTGCTATTGTTCAGCATAATGTTATCCATAACAACTCCTGTTATTATTTTTAATGGTTGCTAAAGATGCTCAGATTTATTATTTTTTTAAATCAAAGAGTCTATGAATGATATGCCAACACAGTGTTATTCATCTTCAATGAGTTCACTGACATGGTAGAAGTTTTCATTCATCTAAAAATGTAACTATTAAACATGACTTCAGCTCAAACTTTACATTTACAATAATTTGCTTCAAAGCAGATTTTAGTTTGAGGAGTGTCCAAGCCAGGAGAGATGCTCTTGGCCCTCACTATTGGCCTCCTCATCTGCACTTGCATTTAGCCCATTTTTTTACAGACAGAAGGTGTTGTTTAGAAAATGTCTAAGTTCTTTCCCCTGAGAATTCACTATTTTTAAGAAGTTTTCTCATTTCAGCAAAGCACATCTAGAACTGTGATGCTTCCTGAAAAGATTTCTATAACATTCTACTTCTTTGTTGTATATTGGATCTGCTTTGTTCTATTCTAACTCACATGCTCCTCATCCACTTAAACTTCTTTCCTCTCCCCTTTTTTATTTTTATGGTTTTTACTTTCATTCTTCATTAATTATGTTAATTTATCTTTTTTATTGAGACACTTCCCAAACTCCATGCACTCACTCCAAAAGAGAAACCACTGTATTGATTCTAGCCATAGACAAGAAAAACCTTCCTTGTAATTCTGCTAGTTTGAAGGATGCCTACTTGCTCTCCTTTCTTTGAAGTCTGAAGGGAGGAGTTCTGCTTCTGTCCTGAATGTTTCTTCTGCTTTGGTTCTGACTCATTCTTTCGGACAGCCCTTGATCAATGTTGCACACACGCTGCTCTGTGGCAGCTGGGTATCCTACAGCGCGGACCTCAACAGCTCCTCTTCAGCTGCTGAGTTCTACTACTACTGCTTTTTCCTTCAGGAGACACAATAATTTAGATCTTGCTTTTTAACTAGCCCTCTACTCTTCAGAAAGTGGACAGTTAATGAATAGATGCTCCCCTTACTCTGCCACGTTGGTTGAACATTGCCATTCTGTTCAAAAGTTATTGAAGGCACAGACCAATGGGCCATGGCAGCATTAACATGAACTCATTTTCCCCACGAGTCAGGCTAAAATGCCTTTGTAATCATAAACATGTAGCTAAATTGCTTTATAGACTGACAAAAATGAAATAAGCAGCTTTATCAACTAGTTAGCAAGTGATTAAAAATTAGTTCTGAAAATAAGCCAGGCCTTTGCTGAAGTATTTTCCCAACAGTTTTGAAGGGTACTTTACTAGACTGTTTGGATCCACACAGAAAGAAGGGGTAATTGAACTGTTTTACCATTTACTGACAAGACTACAATAGCTCGTACTAAGTATATCAGAGAGAATATATTAAAAAGTAATGAACCTTAAAAGGTTTGCATCTAACCTGTAGTGCTTTTGAGATATTTTAATTTCTCCCGTTCCTAAATTCATTATTTATTGGTATGTTTGATTTTTTTTTTTAAACTAGACATGTCTCAGCTGAGTATGAATTAGATTCCAATCCGTTATTTAACAAACAAAATAGTAATATATATTCAGAGAGCTTAGTTTATTTAAAAGTGCTACAGATATACTGTTGCTCAGTTACAAACCAGTCTGTAATTTTTTCTCAAGCAGAGATGAAGGAGCATAATGCTGTTTATCAAAATAGAGACTTGTAACAGGTAACTGCATCATGCAGGAAGATGTGTCTGACACCATCTAACAGAGTGTAAGGATTACGCCCAGCGCACCGTGCTCAACTCACACAAATGGGCACTGAAGAACTGGAGATGACTCGGTGCAGGAAAGATAGAGAATCTGAATGCTTAAGGCTAGAGCTAAAATGCATAGAGCAAAAATTCTCAATTTTACAGAGAGATTTATATTCTGGGTCTTAGAAGACAAACTAATAATTAGATGTAGGTGCTTCCATTGCAGAGTGCTGGCTCTACTACCTGTTAATATACTTACTGATGTTGTGTTCGTCTTTACACTCCTTCCATTCTAAATTTAAAATTATTCTTTTTCTATGTATGCATCAATGACCTTACTAAGGCCATAATTATTTTTTGCCTATCTCTGCATTGCTTTTATTTTTGCTGTGACACATTTTGAGAAAAAATGAATATGAAAGAAAAGTATATGAAATTGCTCTATTGATGTATAAATGTTACATTGTGTTTAATAATCTATTCTACATGTGCACCTTCTTATTTAGTTGGCCTGCCTTACTTGCAAAATCCTTTGCTTCGCAAACCCTGTCAGACCATTAGGATAGAAAAGTATCTAACCAGTACCTTTAATACCAATTTACCTTTAGACTATTGTTTCTCTGTATCTAATTTTTTTCCTTAGCCTTACTACGCAGTAAATCGTCCAGAATATAAAACATCAAACATCTCTAAAGAATTCCACAAACCATATGGTTTTATGCAAAATAAAGTTTACAATGTAATGAAAGCTTATAAGCTAAAAGTCTGAACTCAAAGTTTACACACCAACTAAAAGTGATTTAGAGACCTCCAGAGACCAGTATGACTTCCCACCACAGCCTACTGACTGATGCCCATGGTGCTCTGAGCTCGCCCCTGCAGCAGCAGATTGTCCTTGGTGAGCAGGTTGGGACAGCCCAGAACAGACTGAGGGAGGGATCAGCTCAGCACTGGGGATCATCAGGGGACTCTGGGCAATTGCTTTGTCAGTATAGGTATACCCTTGAATAGACAATTATATAATTTCATACCATACTGCCACTCTTAGAATGAATCCTACGTATCGTTATTTAGGCTGTGCTTAAAACACAGCACTTCACTTCCAATGAAAAAATCAACAGAGATCTTATGCCAAGTACTTTGCATGGTGTCAATGAGCATAAAATACAGCTGGATTGACATTACAATAATGTAATGATGTCAAACAAATGATGTACAATACGTAAACACTCAGTCCAACGTGTTCATATGGATCCCATTAAATGTTTCCTTTATGTTCTCAGTATCACATATGTTCAATTCCCTTGAATCCCTTACAACTACACACACACACGATAACAGCTTCTAACTCATAATTTGTGCATCATTTTAACAAAAAGAGATTTGGTAAAATAAGAATTCTAATAATTTCCTAGTGCTAACAAAAACCTTATTTCTCCTTCAGCATTTCCAAGTTTAGGAATATTTAAAAATTAAATATGATGGCAATTCAACCCTTTTTAAAACACAAGTAACATCTACATTGAATGTTTTATGGTCAAACCACGTAGGAAAAAAACCCCCTATTCTGCACATAAGCTACAAGGACAGTAAGGACTTCTTATGATGGCTCTGCAGCACTTCCTTTTCTATTTTTACATTAACAGTCAAAACTTGTACTGTAAGACCTGAGTAAACACTTATAATGGACCTCATTCTAGGAAACTTTACAAAAACATAATTACCCAGTTTTGAACACCAGAGTGAAAAGGAATGATGGGAGCATCACCAGCAGATCTCTCTTTAAAGCACTGTTGCTTTTACAGAAGTGGATGTTTTATGGTTCTTTAATTCTGTTTGAATCAATCTCTTGTAAAATAGTGCTAAACAGCTAAAATTCCTCCTGGAGTCCATATTTGTTTAGGTAGACTGATATGGGTCTGGGATTTTCCCATTATTTTAATCTACATTGTTGGTACATTTCCTACAAACAAATGCTGGACTACTTAAAGTTTACTAGAAAATCTTCACAAATCAAATAGCATAAATGGACTTTTTAACCTGCATATGATATTGATGTTAAGCATCAATGCCTTAAAACTTTTAGCAATTGAGAGCATAAGGAATTTTCGTTAATAAAACTTTTGCATTTGCCAGTAATTTGCCATTACTGTTGCACATCAGGATGGTAATACTGCTGGGCTCTATTTCATGTAAAACATTTCTATTTCTGGTAAAACAGAGGCATGATATAAGTGAAAAGAATACCGGAGATCTCATAGTGTTTTGGAAAATCAGAAGTGCCTCAAAAGTGTCTCTGCAAACAGCTTCTTGACTCAGCTGCAGGAAGATGTGGGAGAATTTTTCAGGCATATGAACGGAGGTAAGAACTCATTAGAGAAGGAAAGGTAGTTATTTATCCCTAGGTAACTATCACATGGCCATCCTTTCCACCTTTGCTGATATAATTTGCATTTAATAATATTCTGCCTTTCAAGATTCAAAAAATTCTGGCATCTGTTGTCTTGGTACCTTATCCTTGTCAATTTTACTTTGCAAAATTCCTGAAATAAGACTGATATATTCTTTTTCTTGGGTGAGTGTGTGGGAGTGTTTTTGCTTTTTCTGACGATAGAAATGTTAATATACTTACAGGAAAAGAAAGGCTTGTGGGCTCAAAGCTATCTATTTTTTTCCTCCAGTTGTATCGGCTGGTGCAATGAAAGACATTACCTTTCCTGAAAAACTTTGTCTCACTTAGAGACACTTATATCTGTAGGCCATTAGAGCTACAACAGCACTCTCCTCCTTAATTAACTCCATCACTCAGTGTTTTAACTTGGGAGCCTGATTGCTGAAGGAGAATAATTTTGGACATAAACACTGCGCTATAAGATGCCCCTCTCTGTGCTGTCGTTTGTAACCTGAGTTACAAAATGAGTTTTAGGTTTTAACGCTGCATCCTGTGGATAAGATGGGAGTTTAAACACTAGTTGCAGAAGCACCTGAGAATGTAAACACGCTGCTGCGTGTTCATATAAAATAAACAGTGCCAAAGGGGAGCGAAGAACTGGAGCTTTCATTCTGCTGAACTGTCTGAATGACAGCTTTGTTCTACAGCACTTCTTCATATAGCTGTTAAATACCAATGCACTCCATGTATAATATTTACATGAAAAACATTATTCCATTTCAGTGAAATGCTCATTTTCATGTCAATATGACAAATTTGAAGTGAAACTATCCTACTCACTGCCTCCCATCTCCTTCGTTGCAGGCGGTACATCCGTCAGATTCTCTCAGATACCCACCCAGTTGAGACAAGACTGGGATTTTAGCCACTCTTAAACCACTGCAGTCTGTTCCAGCACTAGCCAGGCCCGTTGGACGGTGAATCACAGAGGTCAAGGACAAAACGTGAAGGCAGAAGAGAAGCAGCTCTCCAGTTATGATGGAGACTGGGGGAACAACCTGAACAACCAGCTCAGGCTTCCAGTGGTTGGTTTATCAGATCCAGCAGCTGCTGGTACAATTAACATCTAACAGCATTCAAAGGATAGGAGAGGAGACTGACAGCTCCCAGCCAGCCTAAAGGTGGTATTTTCAGGAGAATGCGTAATTCCTGCCATTATTTAAAAGTGGTGGGTTCAGTCAATATCACGAGTTGTAACTTCTATCAGTGGCAACTCACAGGGGACAGTACAATCACTATTCTGAAACTCGGAACAAAGCGGGAGAGATTATAGCTTACAGAGTAAGCCTATCATCCACGTTCACAAAAGCTGGGCAGCTGCAAGTAGCCTGGCAGCAAATTTGGATGACCTTAGAGGTGAACAGATTTTGATTAAAGAGCAGTTTATGATTGGTAAAATAGGTTGCAAGCAGCCACGGCTGTAAAAATTAATGTTACCCCAGTTATTGATAGTTTTCGGCAGAGTGATATATATTCCAGTTTTGGCCTTTGTGTCATTAAATTCATTAGCTGTGAGGGCTTTCTAAAAGGGATCTATGGGTAATGGAATTAGCAACTATAAATCATACTGAAATACATGGTGCATTTAGCCCCATACTTCAGTGGAAATATCAGGAATATGGAGATATCAAGCCACTTTGTCACCAACCCCTCCACAGTGGATGATAACCTTCCCTAACTGCCTCTTGTCTGCTTCATCTGTGCTCGTTACTTTGGAACATTTTTAGGAAAAAAGCCTGCTTGGGGCCATGTCTTGTTATGGACCCAAATAATGTAAAACCTGTCAGCATTTGAGTCCTCTGCGCTGCGACAGCTGAGGTGAAGACTCTTCCATCTTAGTGCTTGTCTTCTCAAGGCTGGGGACAGCGACACGAGCCCTACCAGTCGGCCGAAGTACGGAATCCCGTTGAACTCAAAGCTCAGCCAAGAGAGAGATCAGTTTGTTGATTCATATTTCTGTAAATGTGAAAAACTCTGTCACTCTACAGAAATACGAAAAGATGATAAGCCCTAGGCATGGTTAAACCTGCCACTTACATCAGGACCCAAACTCAGGCCCTGATGAGCATGTTCATCCACGTTCCTGAAATTACTGAGGGCAAGATCCCAAGCACATCTCCTATCTGCTTGGACTCAGAGCTAGCACTCTCTTGGCAGCACTGCAAACTTACTCTAAGTTTACTTCATGGTGGAAAGCACTGAACTTTCTGGCTTTGCTCAGGACACCTAACTGTCTGCGCTCCAGGTTATCATGTCAAATCCAGATATCCAGCAGGTCTCCTGACATGATTTTGCAGAGCGTAATTGAAAATAATAGACCCATTTTTACAATCGATACAATGTACAGACGTAGAAGCTTGAAGCTCTTCTGGACCATTCGGTAATTGTCTCTACCCCCATGTATTTACTTCATTTTTAAGTCAATCCTTTTAGAGAGACATTAATGAGGGAACACTGGGAGAAATACAGACTAGTTTCTATGTTCATAATATTCTGAAGAACATGTTTACAGCTTATATAGGGAAATTAAGGTCTCTATTTTATTAAATAAAACAGTTTTCCATATGTTTTTATCATGGAGTTCACCTTGACATTAAATTGCTTGATATGAACATCTTTACATATATTTTCAGTGACTGTTATATGATTACTGGGAGTATTAAAAAAATAATTAATTTGTCTGAGGCTATATAGTAACTTGTGGAGGGGCAGAAAAAGCTGTCAAATGTATCCATAAAATGCAAACAGATGTAAAATTTACCTGTGGCTCTATATGCATATTTATCTCAAATTCATAAAAATAATACTAATGTATTAGTGTTTTATAAATAAATACTACAAAATATTTTTCTTGACAGAAGACTTTGCAGCTGGACTACTTTAGGCCATATAATGGCGCTGGGCTTTTTTAAGTAGATTTCGGCATTTTGTAGAAAATAGAATACTTCTAGACTGTTTCCCTGCCTTCCTAGGGATGAGGTGTAGTGGTGCAGCAACGGTCCAGGGGAACCACAGCAGTGGAACATAGAATCATAGAACCATAAAGGTTGGAAAAGACCTCAAGGATCATCAAGTCCAACCCAACACCACCTAACTCACTAAACCATGTCCCTAAGCACCACATCTACACGTTTCTTGAACACCTCCAGGGATGGTGACTCCACCACCTCCCTGGTGATTCATTACTCTTCGGAAGTCAAGAGACTTCCACTTCATCTTAGTGGAGGTTAGTTTTAAACACAGTTGATGAACTGACAAGCAAGTATGTGTACTTATTACTGATCCAGAAGTATTGTTGACAACTTTATTAAAAAAAAAAAATAAAATCAAAGTACACTGTGGTGCCTCCTATTCTCTCCTCAGAGTAGTCTGACATATAAAATAATTTGCAATTAATACATAAATTATGCTAGGAAAGATTTTTCTCAACAACCGTACTAGTTCCCTGTTGGTCAGGGTAGAGAGCTCGCAGGATACCAGACTGTTTCCTTCAACTTCACTTATCTTCTACTTCACAAACTTCAGTTGGCAGATTTCTTTAAGAAGAGTTCTTTAAGACAAATCACAGTTTCAAAACATATATTGTCCTCGTGAGGTTCTGTTTTAGAAGAGAAACCGATTTTTAAAGAGAGAATTATTTAAAATGATCTTTTGATTATCTATTTAAACAGAGAACGATTTTTTTTGAATAAGAAAAAACCTAAAAAACCAACAAGAAGTATGGTAACCTTAGCTGTAGGATAGTTAGTATCCATTTTTTATTGGCAACGCTTAGAAGTACATGGTACTATTTAAGAAGGAGGTTGCATGTAATTGTCAGATGGCATAACAGAATGCTATTTGGCACTCACCAGAAGATTTTATACAGTATCTAAATCACACTAAATTAGTTAAAGGATATACCTCAGCGTAGAATTAGTTCACTGACTACTTCTGCCTGTTATCCCTGGAGGCACTTAACAACTTCCTGTCCATCTCAACCTAACCCACAAATAAAAGAAATGCTCCTACAAAAAGATTTAGTGCTGCCATCAAAGTTTTCTAACATTTTATTTAGAAATGTTGACACTTCTGTAACACTGAGCTTGCTGGGAGGAAAGACAAGTGTAACTGACGGTAAACAACAAATCAATTATTTTTTTAAAGAAAATAAAAACTCCTGCAGGGAAACACAAAATAGCAACACACACCAGCTAATGGGATGCCTGAAAATGGCCATAACAGCCCAGGCACAAACCCACACTTTTCAAGTTAGTCTCTCTGATGGATATTCAGGCACTTACAAGCAAGCACGTAGATTTTCAGAAATACCAATACGCTTCTACCACTCCACTAAACCAGGGCTCGTGGCCTGGTTCCTCAGAACTATTTAGGACTTTGAACTCCGCTCTGCATTTTGTTATGAGGAGCCCTGCATTCTTAACCAGCTTTGAAGCTCTGAGCAGAGCATCTATCGAGTACCAATAGGGTCACTCCTGCGTAAAGTGATTCAGAGAGTTCACTTCAGGCAGTGAGGTTTGCCAAGCTTCTGCTATTCTTGCTCAACTTGCAAAAGAAACCCAGTGCAATTCAAAATTAACAAAGATTGCATCATTTTACAGCATTAATAGGTTACACAAGTTCTTTGGGACTATATCCTCAGTTCACCTCACAACCCATTTTGAAGGTGCATTTCCCCCAAAGCGTGTCTATACGCAGTTATTTAAACTCTTTGTAAATAAGACACGCATTTTTGAATATTACTAGAAATTACATCTATAAAATATTGAATAAAACCTTCAAAACAAATGCATAAAGAAGTATCAAGGGAAACATACTTTTTCATATGAATCTAACCAACAAAGTATTTTAATGAGTGCACATCTATTAAGAGAATTCTCAGGATACTGTAATTATTATTCATTTTCTAGAATTGTTTCACCATGAAGGTTTATGCTACTATGGGGACTTTAATGTTTATGTTTTGTGATGGCTGCGTTGACTATTAAAAAGCAATTTGGCTGACATTTTAAGTCTTTTGTTGCCAGTTTTAATTGGATTGTTCGCCAAGCATCAACTCCCCTGTTAACTGCAAAAATTACAGGCCAACGTCAGTTTATAGTAATGACTCTTTAATGATTTTTATCCTGTCAGTCTGCCAGCTTCATATGGATGCACGCATGATTAGTTTCATATCAAGACCTGTAATTAAATCATTGAAACCTCAACAAAAGAGAGTATCAACAGGAACACATCCTTAATAAAGACTCAAAGATTTATCAAGGTACTCATTCCAAATTTAAAAATAATTAATGTTTTGAGGTCAAACAGCGCAAGAGCTGGTGTTAAGGGAAAAAGTTCTCTGCACCTTTTGCTGCAGAAGAAATTTCTCTTTAAGTGACGTGAAGTTTGTGAGCTCACTGCAGGGGGTCTCTGCTTACCATTCTTAAAACTGACTCAAAATTATTCAGAACTCATTATTAGCTATTTTTGTTTGCTTTCCAGACTAGGTAAGGCTGCTTTTATAAAAATAATTATAAGATACAAAAATAATTATACTCCAACTGAAACTTACAGTACTTATAATCAAAGAACAAGCCCACTAACTTCTCAGAGATTCAGATGCTTGAAAGAAAACTGGTTGTTATTCTTTGTTCAGCTCTGAATCCTATGTCAAACTCCTACATATTTCAGAATTTCAAGTGGAGCAAAAAATGTCTTTTAGACAATAACTTTTTGAAAGTGTGATATACCCATGAAAATAAAGCCAGAAACAAAGACTCACACAGCAGGGCCAGCACCGCAGTGGCAGCGAGTGCCTCCTCGTACCGCTCAGAGTTCAAGCAGCTGGGGGCTTCTTGGAGAATTTTGGTCATCCAACACAAATGGTAACTTACTGTAGGCAGTTAAACTCTTGAATTTTGAAAAGAATGGGGTATTTCACACATTTTGACACTTAAAAATTCCAGGGAAAAAATACTGACCAAGCATTTTCACTCTCTTATTAATGCACATCTGCGCTATAAAATTTAGGATAGGGTGCCTCTGCAAACTGAACTGGTTCGTTTATGGATTCCCATTAAAGTCAGACCTCAAGAGGTCAAATACCAGACTTTATTGTGTTAGGCATTCAGTAAGTATTCAGGCAAATTTCAGCAATTTATAGCAACTTAGAGGAACTTATGTTCATCTGTTTTCAGGCTTGACTTTTATAGACTATAGTCCCCTACTAGAAAATATTAACCTACTGGAAAGTCAATAGATTTTCAAGGTTGCTTCATTTTTATGTACAAAAAGCTGTATGTCTTGCAGAATCATTCATTTTCCTTTTATTGCCAGGATGATGGCTTAAAACCTGTTCTGACTAAACTTTTGAGCAGATGGCTTTATTTGAAAGATTTAGGGGTAAATTTAGGACCTATCTCTTTTCCCTGTTATATGGGATTAACTCCATTGATTTCAATTACATTATTCTGCCTTGGTATGCCAGATGTAACCACAGAAGCTAACAATCCAACTTTGATAGGGCATATCCATTTTTTATATATTTAGAAACAGAAAATTTGTCACTTCAAAATATGAGCTGTGGAACGCTGCACGATTCTGTTCTAGAAATGGGGTTGCTGTATTTCTGATTTAGAGGGGGATGAACCACTGGACCAGTAAAATATGGGTTGGCACAAACTTATTTCGATTCATAAAATGAGAAGGTCCAGCAGAGGTACGTGAATGGACCATACATCAGGAGACTAAAATTCACACTGACAAATGCAAGGTGCCTCAAACTGATTGCCAAGATCTAACTTAACTCCAAATACTCAGAAAATGGACCTGGGTATGTCTGTAAACAGCTCAACAGAAACCTCTTTTCTATGTACAGTGTTAGTAAAAGTGTAACAGCATGGAAAATAAAGCAAATTGGACAGAAAGAAAAAGGTAAACTGTTAAATCATTCCACACATCATGTAGAATACTTTGTGCCATCCTTGACAGTTTTTTTTTGTTTTTGTTTTGTTTTTGTTTTTTTTCAGAGCAATTTGGTAAAAATAGAAAGGAGTTTACAAACAGGTGACTAGATTAGTGATGTGTAAAACCACTACTTGAGGAGACACTGAACAGACTGTGGAGTTTAAAGAGAAGCAAGATGTAAATGATAGAGAAACAACATAAGGAACTCAATAGGTAAGCAATTATTTCCACTCACAATAAAAGTAGAGTGTATCACTAAATGAAACTGTTAGGAGAGAAATTTAAAACTGATAAAAGGGAATACCCTGGGGTGGTTTTTTTCTTTTTTCTTTTTAACAACACATTTAATCTAGGAACTTGTTGCTACAGACTATCATATCATTGAGAAGAGGAAATTGCAAATATTTTATGTGTAAAATTTTATATAGATAACTATTCATCCACAGGGAGCAAGTAGGCAATACACACACAAACCCAAGTGTACCTAAGTATAAAACCTATATATACAAAGGAAGCATTTTTATGTATAAAATTTATATGTTTTATAAATACACAAAAATCTCCACTGAATTCAAATCCCAATGGAAAGAATAAAAGCTAGACTGATATTTCCTCAGTTTATTTACAACGCTGAACTTTTATAATCTTGAAGGATTTCATTTCACATGCGTTCATACAACAGCACGGAGCAAAGCTGCCCTCACTGCTCGCCTCCTGCTCCAGCTAGAGAACCTCAACCAATTCCAGCCATCGGTGAATTTCTTCCTAAGTGACCAGGTCAGCCCTGGTTTAGTCATTAGACATTTGAGGAAAACAAGACAAGTATGTCACTCATCCAACTGATGGAACAAGTTTAAAGCAATCCATTCTCACGTCTGAAAAAGCAGAATGGATCTGCCTTAAGGTCATGTACCACTAATAACGCAAAAACCAGAGATGAAATACTTGATTTGCAGATCTCAGGGTGAGCTAGGTAGTGACACTGAAATAGTAATTTGAAACTCAACACACATAAGGAACCCATGAAAGCACTTCTACAGGATTTACTGTCCAGAACAGAATAGTAATTCAAGCCTCCTTCTGATGCTCATCCTGATGCTTAAATTCTAATTTTGATGCCTACCTGCAGTCTTTAGAAACACATGACTCTTAGCAAATGTTGCAAATAACCTCATACAGGTTTTGTGAACAACACAAATGGGACTACCGCACCTCCACCTGAATGGCACGATAACCCGGTAACAGAGTACCTTCTGCCAAATTCACCTCGCTGTACCAAATACCAGAATAACCAAGGAAACTAGGATAGAACAAATAGTTCTGTCCATATACTCGCACTGTGCTTTATACACCTGCCTGCCTTTGTCACGGAATATGCAGACTGAACGCAAACAAAGCAAATGTATCAAGGAGGTGGAGCAAAGTGTTGGCAATAAGCCATGCTATAGTTACCTTTTACTAAAGAGGATGGACAGAACGGGTGAAGATCAGCAGGCAGTTTCAGCTTATGCAATTTCAAAATGACCTTTTAAAAGTAATTATTAGAGCTGAGTTGTAGCATTCAGCTAAAATTGAACTCTTTTGAATTCCACGCACTTATGAAGCAGAAATTGTAAAAGAAAAATGCATCATACACATCAGAAAGGAGGGGGCCACTCAGACACAGCTTTCCTCCTCCACTTTGTTTTTTACAATCTTACATTGAAGAAAAAGCAACACACCACACATCTATCAAAATAAAGCATATCCTATTGCAGAAAAAAATACACAGCTGAAAAATGTACGAGTAAACATGTCAATGAATTGGTTCCAACTGAAGAAAGAAGAAATGAGTATAAAGATACAGTCTAAGACAGATGTATGGTAGTTTGTAGTCAAATTTGGATGAAAATTCTTGCCTGATCTAGGAGGGAATATCAGATGGCTGCAGAGCCACTCCTAGGCTAGTCTACAGTCTGTAGGGATCGCCAAAGCTCTCATTCTGTCCTGTTGATTAGACGGGAAAAAAAGAGGGAAGGGAAGGATCTGTCAGCAGGTTGGTTCTGCAGCGCACGTGCCAGCACCTATCCTCGCTCGGTGTGCTGCAAAGCAACTGCACCGAACCCAAAGAGGCTGGGAAGAAATAATTAGTACCATTGCCTGGGACACCTGCTGAGCTCAAATTCATCTCATGTGAATATCCTTGCAGTTTGATAGCACAAATATTATTATATTGCTACATGGTTTATATTAAAAACATTGCTGTATACTACATGTGACAGCATCACTAACGCAAAACCAACTTTTATTTCATGAGACTGAACTAAATGACCGAAACTGCAGCTGACATTTATGGTATTGATCAGGCTTCAACACTAATACAAAGTAAAACGGCTTGGGAAGTTTATCCATTTACTGATCAGTGATTCATCTCCTTCCAGATGATCTCTGAGTATGACAGCTTTGTGTATGTTTGTGCTCTTCTTCACCGTGAAGCATTAGCTCCATTTCACATGCTGTAAAGGTAGCGCTAAAATTACCATGCTTTACCTATACAAAACTAAACACCTCATGCAGCTTTCAAAATTACTCTCTTGCTCTAAAAAAAAGCCCCCTCAAACGCCATAGCAACAGCAGCAAACCACATGTCTACTAATAAAAGCCCCCCCCCAAGGCGTTAGTCAAAGACCAAGCTGTTCTGTGAGGTTATATTAGTAGAGAATCCTTGAATGGCTGCTGTTAAAGTGAGTAATACTGTCCATGTCATCACTTGAATATGTAAAAACATCTGGAAGATTTCCAGCACAGATTCCACCAATTACAAGAGAATTCTGCAGTCGGTAATAGCACAAATTGCAGGCAGAGCAGGGCTGTAGGCAGCTGCTATGTGGAGTATAGGGAGAGAACAAGCACAAGTGGTTCCTATATGTACCAAAAATAGGGACAAACTCATGCCAGTGGAGTACAGACAATGTATTGAGATGCTCCCTTCGCAAAAGCAGGAAGGGAGAAGCACAGATGAAGCAAGATACTGTCTTATTTTCCTTTCTCATAAGCCAGGTGAGCACAAGGGAACTGCCAAGTGCACTCTCTTGACGGGCACAGGAACACATTCCTTCTCTTAGTCTCTCCTGGTGCTTCCACCGGTGCAATAAAGCTCTTTATTTTCTGTCCCAAGTTCTTACTGTCAAGCAAAACTGAGCAATGAATGCGGATACAGTTCAGCTGAGAGCAGAATTTGATTTAATATTCCTATAACATTTTGAACATAAAAGTGCACTACAGAAGTGCTAAGTCTTATTACGCTTGGCAATAGTGAACGCGGGGCGACAGCTTCCCTAGACTTGACAGTATTGTTCACCAGAAGACTCCAAGCTATATAAGCACAACCAGGCGAAGCCGAGAACATTTAAGGCTAGAAAAGCGAAGAAATGCTCCTCCTCACAAATCCTGAAAGCCAGCCTTTATGGCTTTCATCTGAGCAGGGGAGGCTCAGCTTTATTTGCTCTGTCTGACACAGACACGGATTGAACCTTAGGCACTTGTACCATCCACCCACTACCGGAGACGTGCCACTCGTCCAGTGCCGGTGGCACAGGGATCTGAACCTCTGCCAGTCACAGGAGTGCCTGGCCACTGCGCCACACAGCACGCTGGTGTCTGTCTCTCCACTCCAATAAATATTGGATTATTTATACGCAGTGAAGTAGCTCCCAAGAGATGAGAGTGAGAAAGAGAGGAGACTAATTGCGTACCAGGTGCGAGGGTATCACTTTCAATCCTCTCCTTCACCGTTATTTGACTTTCCAGGCAAGTATCTTGACAACTGCCTTTCTTCTGTGAACCTCGTGCTCCGATGAGGAATTTCACATCTCTTCTTTGGGCGAAACGTCACTGGAACTGACACATTTCCTGAAATGTTTGGGTTTCAGCACACTTTCAAAGAAATGGGATTTTACATTTGAAAGCTCTGCCGTAGAGATACAGGCAACACTCGCATGTGAGGCACAAGTCACAGCGGCAGATTTCTCTCCCACAGATGGTGGTAGAAGTCTGAAGTTAGAGGAGCTTTCTCGAGAGATGCAGGGGGCTTGTGCCTGGGGCAGGCTGCCTGGCCCTATGGAAAGGTCACCAGTACTCTGGCCATTTATTTCTTTATCCGCCAAAACGAAGATAAACAAAATATAGGCTAAATATAGCCAACGGGAGCTTCTTGATTGCAGTGGGAACGAAGTAAAACTCTGCAGGTGTAACTCCAAGTCCATTTAAAATAGTGAATAACCGATTTACCAGTTTTTCTTCATAGATAAGAGAAAGACTCAGTGAATTCTGAACGTATCCACACACCGCTGATGCCATAAAGACAGATGAATTCTACTATACAGCCCAATAAAAGACAAGATACCTGGTAATCTGCCTCTTTGTTAAGCAGTACTTCTTCTCATCTCGTACAGGAGAGATAAGAGACAGCATGGAAAGCTAAAAGGACAGCACTTTATCCCTTTGTTTGAAAATTTTCAATAGACAGCATTTTTAAACAAAAAAAAAATATTAAATGGGTTCTATTCAAATGTAGCACTAAAGAGAACAGTGTCTAGTTCAGGCTGGGCACAGTGACCTGCCCTAGTTTGTAGCTGAACAAAGGCATAAAAGCAAATAGTAAAGTTCCATTTTGTTATACAATATTTCATTAGGGAGCTAATTAAACAGGCTGTACTCAAATGCAGCATATAAACAATATTATACATGAAGGGGAGAATTTTTGGGAAGATATTAGCTGATAGCACTGATATAAATGATTTAATTTTTTATTTCTTTTCTCAACAGTTAGGAACAAAAAGCTTTTTTCTGCATTACCTCATCCTAAGTAGTTTTTCAAATCAAGCCCGTGTTCACATTCACGCTGCCGCTGATAATGGATCTTGTGTCAAATAAGAAGAGAGCAAAGGACCTGATAATAAGTGCAATTATAAAACATCAAAAATGGTAGATCAAAGTGGATTTCCTTTATTCTACTGTGTACAGTCACTTCACAGCTTTTCAGGGTTCCTGTCATGTGGTCCTGACAGGATGTATTAATTTTCTCTATTATCATAGCAACAAGAATGGCACACTTCAGAGAGCAGCTGACAAATGCAGCTCCTCGTTATTACTCTGTCTTACTTTTATTCATTTTGTTTATAAAAACACTTTTTAAATCCCCCTCTCTTGAGATTCTCAGGCATTATGATAGTGATCAAATGGTTGATAACCTTGTGATAAACAAAACTCGGGGACAAACTCTCAAGCCTTCTAAGTACTACCACTCCCCAAAAAGAACTGAAATTTACAGCCTACAAAAATTTCAAACCCAGTAATGAGTTCATGTTAATAGAGCTTGAAAACTTTACCTAATATTCCCACTCTAACTCATCTTGGAAGAGTACCCATTTTCTGAATATTTACTAAATTCTGTATGGGAATTTATAGCATAGATTGGTAATTTAACATACAAATTGCATTTGAAAAAAACCCAATAAAGCTCAGGAGTTAAGCAAACTAGCTCAGCTTCATCCTTCCTGCCTTGGCCCCGCTGGTACCATGACTCAACTCCTGGTGAGGCTGCTCACCTTTATCACCGCAGCGAAAGTTAGAAGCCTCTGAAATGCAATCCATGACTCAACTCCTGGTGAGGCTGCTCATCTTTATCACCGCAGCGAAAGTTAGAAGCTTCTGAAATGCAACGTGCATGGCAAGAAAATATTTTTACAGCATTTTCCCCCAGGAAAAAATACAGATAGAGGCTTTGAGCTGCTGGTCTCCTCACTAAGCCATGCTTACCCTTCCGACATTAAAGAAAATATTTTTACAGCATTTTCCCCCAGGAAAAAATACAGATAGAGGCTTTGAGCTGCTGGTCTCCTCGCTAAACCATTACATTAAAGCTTGTAGGAGTGTTTGCTTTTGAGCTGATCACAACATGGTGCACCCAGTATTGCTAATGCACAAAGGAATATAGACTCAAATCCAAAGAAAGCAGAAGAAGAATCAAGCAAGTTGCATAATATAGACAAGCACACACAAATTAAGTTCTGAAGCAATACACTGTTATATAAAATCGCATACCCTGGTTGAAGTGAGTAAACCATAACCATTTGCACTAAGTGAAAATACAATATTCAAATTAAAACCTGAAAACTATTACATCTGACATGCAGGATTTCATAGGACAAATTCTACTCTAAGCATGCATGCTAATGTAAAGCATCATGTTCAAAAAGTCTACAATATGGCTTTGAGTTTAGAGTGTGCTTGACCAGTACTGACTCTCATGACTAGTGTGAAAGAGTAAATCCAAATCCATGAACTCAACTGACTACAACACAGCCCTACACAGCTGGAAATAAACAGAGCTACTGCACCATGCTGCCATTACACAGAGTAACTATCTTAAATATTAGTATAAAAGCGGATGCAGCAGTTTCATATCCTATCATATAAATATTATGGCAATGATGCGTAGAAGTGATTTACATCTTCATTATTTCTAGACTGCAAGAATCGCTATTGCTAGCACTTTGAAGAGTCATTTGCTAACATTTAAGCAAGTTATGATTAATGCAATTTGAGTAGAACACATATTGGACAGATAGATTATAGCCCTGCTGATACTCTATGTACAATAATTAGTACTGTGACAACAGCTAATTATTTTTAATTTTAAAGCTGAAGGATTTTATCCATAAATATTGTGGCTGGAGTTAATAGATCAGTTCTTTCCACAGCCAAAACAAGGTGACAGAAATTATGCATTAAATAAATGAGTAATTTCTTATCAATATTTAAAACTAATGGAATGCCAATCAATAACACCACTAGACATTTAAAGCCCTGCTGCAAAGTATTACTAACAAAATTAGTATATAAAGCACCCACATCATCATCCTACCCACTGTGCTGTGCAACACAGTGGAAGTTGTTAGGAGACAATTGAAAACATAAAAACTACCTCCTTAAAATTCAAGAGATCTAAGATATCAGCATGAAACGCTGTTCCAGCTGTATGGAAGATCATCTTCATAAGAACTGGAGTAAAGAAATAGCGTCTCAGATGGACTCAGAATGAATTACTTCATGATTTTCGTGATGCTGCTCTAGAAGAGCACATCCAAATTGGATGGCCCGCAGTTAGCATCAGCACCTTACTTATCTGCTAATAGTCAAAGCAATGTTCTGTACAGCATGAACACATACATCTGAGAATTTAGCTAGCGGAACACCAAGGAAATTGTGAAGAGTTCACTTGCAAATGAGCACCTGGTTTATTTCAGACTGGAAGTTCTGAGTTTAAAATATTCCAGTAAGTTTGAAATTTTAGAAAAAAGTGATTTGAAAGACTTTAAGTGAAAACTCCTAGAATCGGGAAGGGGTGTGGGGGAGAGAGGAAAAAAAAAAAAAAAAAGAGGTTCACTGGCACATGCAGATGATGTACAACCTGCAGCAATCCATAATGAGCAGGGAAGGACTTATCCAATCTACGGCACTATTCAGCTACCTCAGCCACAGGTATAATCTGGGAGAGGACAGTAGCACTGAGGCGATCACTTCAAGCACTAATACCTACTTTTCCCACCCCTGGGAAGTCCATCAATCACAGAGCAGCTGATTTGTGCACAAACAATAGCTACTGGCGATCGCAGCGCAGAGCAAAAACGAAGGCAGCCCGCTGCTGTACCAGAAGACTCAGAGGTGGGCTGAGCTGCTGCCAAACCGTATGGCCAAACCCAAACATTTCAACAGCCTACATCAACCAAGCACTGAACATGATGTAGGAATGCAAACAGTTTTTATGACCCAACTGTTCTGAAAGAATGAAAAAAGCCCCAGAAAACAAGGGATAATTCTAAATGATGAGATTTTCTTAAACCCTTTTATCTATTTCTCTGTGAGTTCCTTTAGTCCCAACGGGAATCATGTCATGCTTTCTCATGACCAAGAGGAACACTATTTTACCAGAAAACAAAGCTGAAAAGCTCCCATCATCCTGTCAGCACTGCCTCCCCACATGCTGCCAGGAGACCAGGCAAAGCTGGGGAAGGAGGGCTCTTCTTTCAGGCTGGCCCAAATTTTAGAAGAACCTCGGGTGTGTGCTCATCATTCTCTGGGATTGGAGCAGCACACCAATTTTCTTTTAGCTCTTCCAATTTTCTGGCAATGCAGAACGTTAATAATTGATGTTCCATTGATTTAATTATTTTCTTTAATAAGTTGTAAAGTTCTTCCACAGCTAAGAGCTGCAGAATGCTCCCACCAGCACTCCCATGTATCAGTACTTCTCTGACTCACTCAATATCAGTTTATTAGCCTTAATTTGTACCCTTGTGTTTAACATCAAGGAAGTTACTTTTTTATTGACTCCAAAGAAACAACCCTTAAAAAGAGAAACTGAAACAAAAGCTTTCCCCGCAGAACAATTTTTAAAACTTGGTGATACTAGAACAAACCTCTTGGTTTCATTTACTTGGGTAGTAATTGCTCAGTGCAACAAAGAAGCTGTTTCTAATAGAAGACTCACATCCCTAGCTCCTTTAAGTGCTTTTGGTATCAGATTAAATATTAATACAAAACAAACTGTACTGCTCAACTACTTTTTGCATCACTGTTCTGTGACGGATCACACCATGGAGCAGATGTCAGGCTTATGTCAATATTAACTGTCCTGAGCTTTTCTTTAAAGTCAGTGTGTCAGTTTATACCAACACAAAGGTACTCATCTTCTGGCACTTGAGATTTTATTGAGCATCTACATCTCAGATTCATCATGAGACGAAAGAACTGTTTAGAAACGCAAATAATGTATTTTCTTCAGATGAAGCTCCATTACATTAAGAATAGAAGAACCTAAGAAAGCAGTTGGAGAACCACACCTGACCATGACTCTAACAAGAATCTGACAAGCCAGCCGAAGCAGTCTTGATTTCAAGGTACAAGTGAAAAAAAAGTTATTATAAAAGAAGATGCACATCTTAATTGTATTCCTGCCACAAATGCCTTATTCTGCTTTATTTAGAATTCACCATCATGAATGCCACATGGAGCAGAGATTGATGAAGAACCCATAATTTTTTTCAGATACTTAAACAAGTTCTCAAAACACACACTTGAAGAAGTAGCAAAATTTCCTGCCACAAGTGGAAAGTGAGTTGTGAGACATGAGATCGAGAGCATCCAGAGAGTCCTAGTTTCAAAGATTCTGAAGCTTCCTATATAGCCGGGATGACACTGGAGTGCTGCTGAACAGAAGGGGCGTCCGACCCCTCCAGTGTGCCAGAGCTCATACTGCCATACGCACTGGTTTTATCACATGAAGTGGTACCTGATAAAAAGTATTCTTTTAGCAGTTTGTGCATAATTTGACAAATGTAAATGTCTAAAGATGCGATGTTTAGAAATGGGACAAGCACAAGGTATTGCAAACTGATAGGACCTCCTGAGCAGGAACTGTGTTGTCAATGAATAAATCCGGACAAGTTTAGCTTTGAAGTCTAAAACTGGCTCAGCAGAAGACTTGCCGTTCTTCTAAATACTCTCCCCACACCAACCTCTAATTCCCTAACTGATGCACGTATGTACACACACATTCAGCTGCAACAGAGAGGGCATCAGCTCCCCTGGGACCTGTGAGTTTGGCAGCAGACCTTATGCCCTTTAGATATATAATAAAATACAGTGTTAAGTCACACAAGGTGATTAAATGCTATCTGACCCGAGTTCCTCTTTCTGCATTATCATCCAGAGTATCTTCTCTTCACACATCTAACCTGTTGGATGCAAACATCAGCGTGAAGCCCTACAGTAATCAAGACTGAAAGCGATAACAGACGCCTAAAAAAAGAAACTAAAGTAGTGAAACACACAAAAAAGTACTGGTGCCGAACCGTGTTCCCGCAGACTTTAATGTTTCTTTTAAAATCATAATTAGCACTAATTGCACTATTTACATGTTAATGCACAACACCTGGCCTCAGCTGGATATAAGGAGGCTGACAATGTTTTCCTCTCACCTCCCTGACAAGGACTTGAATACGTACGCTGGATATAAGGAGGCTGACAATGTTTTCCCCTCACCTCCCTGACAAGGACTTGAATATGTTCAGTCTTACGAAGATGGGCTTGCCAAATATAAGGCACCAATAATTAGAACAATGTGAAGGCAATCTAACTTATTCACAAACTTTAAACAAGTGCAAAGCTACTGAACAATAATTTTGTATTATTAAACAACTAGACTGAAACTAAATCTGAAACACATAGATAGAAGAGAAAAATAAAAACAAGAGACAAAGCTTGATTAAAGAACTTGTCTTTTGACCTAAGAGAGGGACCCCTCCCCAAAAAGCCTCCCTAAAACCAAAACACCCAAATCCCCCCTCCCAAAAAACAAACAGAACGACTCAGTTACCCTGTGGATAGGATAAAAAGTACTCAAAACCCCTTCTAGCTGTTACGGTTGAATGGGCAATGTACTATATTATCCTTATGATAATCAGTGACCCATTTCCAAAACAACTCCTCTAAGAAATGTCCAAGCTAGTTCACTTTATTCCTTTAAAATACTTGGGTTTTCAACAAAATCGCACGTTATACAAGTACTGCTCCTGAAAACACCCATTTATTGTGGTTCATGACCACATCTCTGGAATTCATTCCAGAACACCCATTCTTCAGCATCTCACAACTTGAAAACAAGGAAAAGCCAGACAACTAAACACTGATGTGTGCCTTATCCAACATTTTCCGACTCACATTTCCACTACAGAAGAGCCTGAAGAATTCCGTCCAGCTTCTGAAGATCAGACAAAATATAATCTCTAGGTATGACCTAGTGAACTCTCTGCAAGAATTCCGTCCAGCTTCTGAAGATCAGATAAAATATAATCTCTAGATATGACCTAGTGAACTCTCTGTCTCTTCTGGCTGTGCATTCAGATTTCCTAATCATTGTAACTGGATTTCTGTAATAAGTATGTTCATGAAATATTTACTTGAGGTTTAATTTTTATTTCTGCTTTGTTTCAAAAGCTTAGTACTATCCTCTTGAATACAGTTAACACAACTAGTTATAAGTTGATAATTTTACATACCTTAAAAAAATTGCTTCAATTGTTGATTATTTTTTTTTCAATGTTCTAATTAGGAAACCCCTAAGCATTATTATAGTTAAAATTACTATTGTCCTATATGGTATTTATGCTGAAAAATTATGCAGAAAAGCCAAATCCATTCAACATCAGTGTCTGGTAAGAACAAACCATACCAAACTGATATTACTGATACACAGATAGCATTTACGTATTACAAAATATATTTGCACACAACAAAACTCAGCTCATGTCAATTAAAACATGTTCAGAATAACTAAATATGATTTTGTTTACTATTTCAGAAAACAGAATAAAAGCAAATTCTGCAAGACATCAGTTTTACAACGAACACAACCTCGGGGACTTACTCTGATCACACTTTCACAAAGGACAAATGACGAAGATGTGTTTAAAAGAAAGGAATTAAAACATGTTCAGAATAACTAAATATTATTTCGTTTACTATTGTACAAAATAGAATAAAAGCAAATTCTGCAAGACATAAGTTTTGCAACGAACACAACCTCGGGGGACTTACTCTGATCCCACTTTAACAAAGGACAAATTACGAAGATGTGTTTAAAAGAAAGGGCCAACGTCCTGGGTTAAGCTGAGACAGAGCTGACTTTCTTCATAACAGCTAGCAAAAGGCTGTGCTTTGGATTTGTGCTCAGAAGAAAGCTGATAAGAAGAGATGTTTACGTGGCTGCCAAGTCTTTCAGCTTCTCTGGCTGTCTGCAAACAGGAGAAGCTGGGAGAGATCACAGCCCAAGTTACTAACCCAGGATTTGATCTTAGGTTTGGGACTGAGACCCAAACTGGCCAATAATCTATTCCATAACTTACACATCATGCCCAGTATATAGGTGGTTCCCTGACCGGGAATCAAGGACAAACCCATCACAGCCAACCACAGCTGGAAGGAGAATTACCATGACTCATTTAGAGATCTACTGCAAATAAAAAGTCACATTTTAACAAAGACAATTTAATTGGGGTTTACCAACACACTGTAGGAATAAGTAGGACCGCAAATCGTGCTACGTATAAAACAAAGGTACACAATACAGAAACAAACAGCTCCTTCACACTTTCTACTCAACTACTAGGAAGTGCTACTATCTGCAGTCAAGGTTGATGTTACAGTAATAGATAAATACACAAAAAGACATAAATGTTAGAGGGAAAACAGACTGCAGGAGGAAAGGTACAAGTTGTAGGAAGAATGGTTACACTACCCCCTTTTCTTTAATGAATGAAGATGGATAATATAGGTAACCTGCTCGTGTATAAACTACACACACTAAACACGAATGAAGCTTGCTCAAGTCTTACCCAGTCAGAGGGATCAGCCTTCCTGCTCGTACTGCACAGGGAAATGCTTCTAATGCTGCTGATAAGTTCTGCTTTATGTTGTAGCTGAGACACTGAATTGAGTGTGCCTCTTAGTTTTCATCCTAAGAACCTTTCAATAGCCTTTTATAGGCTCTGCAGATGATGAGGTGAAAGACAAAGGAAAACCGAGGACACTTGTATAATTAATATAATACCTAATGAGGAAGATCAGCGCAAAATCATCATTGCAGAGGCAAAAACATCAACACCAGCAAGTCAAAAGACTTATGGTTTAAATAAAAACCAACCCAAAACCAGAAGCGGTTCTGATAAAGTCCCTGAAGTAAAAACTATCCAAATTTAGCCTGTTACCTAGGAAAAAGGCTGTTGAACTCCCTACGCATGTCCTTCGCAAGGACACTTAAGAGTTCAGTCAAATTTTTGGAGCTACATTTCTCTACAGCGATGCGATAGAGAAATTACTCTCTCAGATGAACACTGTCTTGGTAGAGACCTGGGTAGCGCAGGGTGAGCACACATGCACCAACAGCACCGCTGACTCTCGCATCCGTGTATAATTCCTCCTGTGGTATAAATGGGCTTTGAAGCCAGCTCTGTTTCCTCTCACAAGTAACAAACCCATCCCAGCTCATGTTGACCAAAGTCTTCCTCTCCACTGTGATATAATCTTTATACCAGTAATTTTTCCAATAATTTAATTGGCAATTATTTTCTTATCATTCATGATTGACATTTAACACAATAAAACATGTATTCCTAGCTGTGAATGTTCATGTACAGAAATACTGATATATTTCTATATGAAAAAAAGTAAGAAGAAAAAAACCTCACTTTGTGTACTTTTTTTCTCCAGCTGTCTCTTATGCAGTTTGTCCCATTACTGGGTACTTGCTAGAAAAGAACAAATTAATGAACCTGATATCTCCACACAAACAGACACATGGAGTTAGTTCTAGAAGATATGGATATAAGGCAGCTATAGAAACACTAGAGGATGACAGTGAATATAAATCACTTAGTATGCTGTGGGAAGAGGAAAAGACCCATCCCTAAACCCATTTCTTGGCCATCTACTTTCAACTTTTATACTCATACACCATAAGTATATATATTGAATACATGCACACACACTCTGTCTAGAAAATAGCACTCTGGATACTTACAGATGATATGCATGTGATAAATTGTTGACAAAACCTCCTTTCATTCTTGCTCTGATTTTTAGTAACAGGATTTAGAAACACCAGCCAAAGATATGAAATGTAATCTTTATGAAACTCAGAGCTCCATCAATCAACCAAGGGAAAAAACCTCAACTTTGTGAGAGTTCAGGAAGAAAAATCTAAGTCTGCAGCAGAACGTAAGAGGCATTCCAAAAGGTGTGTGGTTTCCATTATGCTTTAGGTTTGGGGGAAAAGATTGAACATGAGATGAGAGGCCATACTTTTATATAATGTCTAATTGACACAAAAATAATAGTCATGTTTGTGAAAAATCAACAGGGAAAGATGATTTGAAAATAAGTAGTGACTTTAGCATTCAGGACTGTGAAACAATGTCAAAACATTAATTACAGTTAAAGCCGACATTCTATAATGAATGACTTTGTAACTCACATCTGACAAAATGGGATTTTATAGGAAAGAAAACATTTATAGGGACAACTAGGTACATACTTAGCATCTGAACTTAATTTCTCACTTTTGTAGATTTAAGTTATGGCTCTCTTATTTATATTTTAAAATCACAACTAATTTTGAAGAATTCTGTTCTTGAAAGTTAAAATTGTGTTGTACTTAGGGTTACTAAAATATTGATTTGTAACATAGATCAGCAAAAACAAATGCTGAAGTAGCTTCTTTCCCAAAGGAAACCAGACCTGGCAATGTCATTACATATATGTAAATATGACAGTGGGAAAAACTACAATTTTAATACTGAACCAAGTTTCAAACTAACTGGGGATACTTTGAGGCTATCACTTTTTTTTTTTTAATTGTGAAAAAAAACTCCCTTTGTTAGAAATTCTCTTCATCTCCAATACAGACCTCACTAGCTGTTGTTTTATGCCCTGAAGCATCTTTACTTATTTTCCCAAGTGATACTTTACAGAGTGTATCAGTTCCTTCTCTTTGACTGCTGCAGGTAACTCTTCTCATGCATGTTATTTAAGGTAGATTTACATTTGGAAGAGAAAACATTGTTCTTTGCCTTCTTTACATTAGAATCTTCTAATATCATAAAGAAAACACAACTCAATTGAAAACATCCAATATGCGTGCTCAACTCTGCAAGAACTGATGGAACAAGGGAAAAGTTCCTACAGAGGAAGAGTTAACAGATAAATGTATATGTTGTAATATTAAAAAAAACCCCAACAAACATACAGGGTCTTGCTTTGGCTCTTTGGAGGATTGTTCTTCTAGAAGTTCAGATTTTGTAGCAAAGCATATTCAATTCATAATACCATGGTGATTTAACTCTTCTGGTGTTCTTGCTCAAGTCTACCACTTCCCATGAAGGCAAATCTTTAATAAATAAGGTCAGATTTTACAAATAAGGGCTCTGAGCAGCCTGACAACCAGTAAACCTATTACATTATCAACTGTAAGTCAGACTGGATAGGTAAGATTTTCCATTTGAAGCCCCAATTTTCCTCTTACGATATGTTAGTCACTGATGGTTTTGCAGCTGTACCTTTAATTACCTTTTCTGTCACTTCACAGAGTCATGAAATAAAGCTTGTATCAGTAAACATCACGAAAAATCCTTGTCTGACATTTAGAAATGACTTGTGAATTTATTATGCATTTTTTCACAAAATGTTTATTAATAAGGCTTGAGGTAACTTTCTCATTATTAATAAGATTTGCTTTGCCATAGCATAACCCTTGCCTCTACATACCTACACACACATGGCTCAGAGATGGTGTCACGCTTCTATGGGAAATGTTTCATATACACCTTCCTTCATCCTCCCCCCCAACCTGCCAAAACAAAACAGGCAGGAGGAAAAGAAAACAGGGCTAGATAACTGAACACATTATAATAGGAACAAGACAGCTAACAGTAATTTTGAGGTGATGCCATAGCTGGGGAGAGGAGAGTGAATACAGTGCTGGAAAGCTCCCACTAATGCTTGCAGTGCTGCCTTAGGAACCTGCCTTTAAGACTGTTTTATGACAACCATATTTTTTCCTGAACATTGGTGTTCAAGGTAGACTGCAGTGCTGATGTTGCTCATCCCAATTGTACAAGTTTACAGGGAAGAAACCAAACGGGAATTAAAACACAGGTTTAAGAACACAGCTGGAGAGACAAGGAGATGACTTCTACACTCTGATTTTCTGGGGTACCAAAGGCATATGAAGAACATCTCATGCGGCTTAGCAGGCTTGTTAGATATTTTTATTTAGCAGGTCTGTTAAGAAAAATATTAATCTAGAAGTTGTTAGGAGTCAATTCCATCACATTTTTGTATTGGTTGCTATGAAAATAAATGAGGTTTCACAATACTGTAACAGAACTGCAAAACCTAATGGGATAGATTTTCCTGTATTGCCTATTTGTAAGGATTTAAAAGACCAATGTGCACAAACACACAGAAGAAAATTATGCAAATGTGAATTTGTAAACCTCCAGCTCTGCTGACTTAGCCTAACCGCTCAGTGATATCCCATGGTATCGCCGTCAGCAAGGGACAGGCTTTTCTCAGCCAGGCATCGGCTGCAGCTTTTTATGATTCTTGAAAGAAAAACAAAGCAGAAAAAAAAAATATGAAAAACAGTTGTAGAGCTGAATTCTCAAGAGTATCCTCGATAACACGACCAAGACCTCTATATCCATTGAGATCAGAAATATGTTTTCA
The DNA here is from genome assembly GCF_000699245.1 of Pterocles gutturalis. Lineage (NCBI taxonomy): Eukaryota > Metazoa > Chordata > Aves > Pterocliformes > Pteroclidae > Pterocles > Pterocles gutturalis. The sequence continues at coordinate 16,518 of NW_010138155.1, read as the reverse complement.
AAAAAATATGGTTATTTTACAATTATATTATTGAAACAGCTGGACACGGACCAACTCACTTAATGAAACCTGCCATTCTTTTATCACCAGTTTAACTGGGAAGAAGCTTACAGGATATTTATATGTATTCTCTGAGAAAAGGTTTTTTTTTTTTTTTCCCCCCAACTGACCTTTCACAATACCTCTACAGAAGAGAGACCGTATGCTAGCCAATCTTGAGGATCTCCCATGGCAGTGAAAAGTCACAGACGCAGTTCCCATTTCCCTGAGATTCGTTTACATCACATATCAGCTCTTCCACACCCAGCTGCACGGAGCTGCATGGCTCTGGTCACTCAGAACAAAATATAAAGGTTGCTGTGATTTAGATTATTTTCATTTTACACATATTGTAAAAACTAGAGCTGGGACTCAGGACCTGCCTAATACCCATTGATGTGTCAGACATTGAAAGCTACAGAAATCACTCCTGAAGAATACAGCCTTCATGCAAGCTTATTTCACTTGCAAAAATAAAGGTCTGAATCTGGAACAAGATGTCAGAAAAGTGGCATTCAGAAAAATATACATATATATATATACACACACACACACATATCCCTATATACATAATTGCCAGTGAGGCAATGACAGCCAGCTGCACAGTGTCTAGAAACAGAGGAACATGGCACTAAGCAGTCAACCTCCAGCTGCCATTTCCAAGCCTTCAGCCATAACATGAACATGGGGGAGGAGAAAGGAAGAGAGCATCAATGAAAGTAAGTATTGAACATAAGACCAAAAAAAAAAAAAGGTAGGTAACTAAAAATAAAGTTACATGAAAATAAGTATGACAAACAAGCCTTGAACTTACAGGGGCAAAACTCAACTTACATGAAAAGTGTATTAGGGCTGGATCTTGTTTCTCCACACCTCTCAAAATCCAAATGGAATCCAGACTACTACACTGATCTGAGACATGGTAACACACATACTGCTGTATGAATAATGCTTTTAGGGTAAGTTATAGTTAAAAATAAACTTCCTTGAATGTCGCTTATTAGTAAGGAGCATGGTCAAGCTTGAAGGTACTGCATGAGCTTCAGACACTCCACCTGAACCCAAGTGTACTACCACGAACAGAACCATCTGTATTGGCAAAGTGCAGCCAAGACTAATGTTGCAAAACTGAGCTTGTAGCCTTTCAGACTTTGAAAATCTATTGACAGAATCAAACCTTCCCGTGATTTAAGTGTTTACAGCTACATTAGCTGTGCTAGAATACAAAAAAATTGAGAAATTCACCAAAACAATTAAATGCAAGTCAAAACTCGTTGAAAACAAAATCTAGTGGGCTTTCCAAATGTGATTTTATCAGTACATGTTGATACAGCTATTTTCTTTTTTTTTAAATCCCTGCCAAATTTTCATCATCCATCAGCCCTCTTCAACATGAGATCAGCTATCACATGTCAATTAATAAACTGGCAAACAAGCTGGATGCTGTAAATTAATTTAATGGGAGAAAGAGAAGGTGGTGACTCTGCTTAAGCTGTTACACCATCCCTTCACCTTCACACGAAGGTGTAGCTGCCTGGCAATTTAATGTAACACGGAGAAGCCGTAATTCTGCTCTCTTTCCCATCTCTGGTTACTCCACCTGGCCTGGCTCCACCGTGCAATCGCATAGTAAAGGAGTTCAGGGTTCTGCACGGAGAACCAAGCTAGCAAAAGAACTGATTATTTTTTGTGGGGGTCAGCTCTGATGCCTGAGAGGACACAGGGATACTAGGCCAGCATCAGGGAGACGGCAGGATCCTGGCAGTCAGCGTGACCTACGGTGTCAGTGCATTTTAAGAGTGATGAAAGAACAGCTTCAGGAGAACATACGGGATAGCATCCTTTCCACTCCGAACCAGCCCTGCACTGCTTTCCGTCAGAAACCTAAAAACGTGTAAGAACTTACTTCTAACCATGGCCACAGTACTCAAAAAAGGAATTTAAAAAATTAAATTGAAGAAAAAGAAGTCAGCTGGCAGACACCTGTGTATTTAGTTGAGCAATTTCAGGTTCAGTTTACTAAAGAAAAAAAGAAAGAAAATTTCATTGAGCCATGAACTATCTGTGGAATAAAGGCTGACAGAACCGAAACGACACAGAAGTACTGAGGGAAGTTGCACTTTCTTTTTCTTTTCCGCCTGCCTCTTCTCTGCTCTCCGTTCCCTATGCAAATACGTAAGGAAGTAGGAGGCTGCATCCTGCAAGAGTTTCCTGCCAGCGGAACCCTCGCTGAGGTCAAGAGCAGCTTTGTGTGTGAGCTGGTAAGACAGGGACCCTTGTGTAGAAATGCTTTCACAAAAAAGGATTTTAAAAGAAGATTTCTCTTTATTTAATCATCTCACTATGTATTCTTGTCATTCTGGGCAAACAGCCATAAAGGGAAGAAAAAAATCTCCAGCGATAGTAACAGAACACACGGAATCGGCAATGCTACGATTCAGCCATTTTTTCTACCTTCCCCAAATACAAACCAACACATGGTATTTTTAGCTCAAAACAGGCTCTATTTTCTGGAAAATGCAGTGAAAGCACTTAAGCCACACACGTTAAAGAAAGAATAAACGTTGCTGACACCATTCCCATTAACACCCTATCTTTAAACCTCAGTTTTCAGACTTTGAGGAGCCTGCGGTGCGACGGAAAAGCAGCCCCACCTCGGCTCCGCGAGTGCACGGTTAATGCTCTCCCCGCTCTGCTCGGCTGACACCAGCAACCAGGGCACCCATTAGTGCCAACTCTGGTTTTCTCATAGCAAACCCAGATGGCTCATTACGAGCACTTAGACACCAAGATCCCCTATTAACCATTTCGCTTTACAACTGCCTAACAGCAAAACGCAGGTAATGTGCTTTCTAATGCAGCAGGATATTCTTCTCATGTCCTGACCTTTCATTCATTTCGAAAGATGTTCTGTGAGAACCAAGTTAATGATATATTTCTCTCTCTTTGTCAGCACTTGTAAGTACTCTTGTGCATATTCAGACAGGTGTCAGCTCAGGGAAACCGCTGCTTAAGGAAGTTGTTTGGCAGGACTGCACTCACCAGCTGGCGAACGCTGGATTGAGCATAAACATCTCCTACATGCTTCAGCAACGGAAAAAAGAGTGGATCACTTTAATAGCTTATCTAGGATTCAAAATGCACAGCAGAAGAGGGCATGTTGTTTCCTATAACATTTTCAGCATCATTGTTACTCTTTTTCAAGGCTGGTTTCCGTAGGCTCTCTACTCTTCACACTAGTTTCTCATAGTGACCTCTTTTCACAAGTACAGATTCTTTTTGGTTTGTTTTTTTTTTTTTTTTTTTTTTTTTTTTTTTTTTAAAGCTTTCATCTTTATTTTTCCCCTCTTTCCTTCTCTGCACCATTGTTTCTTTCTGGGTAATCATAGAATCACAGAACGGTTTGGGTTGGAAGGGACCTTAAAGCTCATCTAGTTCCACCCCCTGCCATGGGCAGGGACACCTCCCACCAGCCCAGGTTGCTCAAAGCCTCATCCAGCCTGGCCTTGAACCCCTCCAGGGGTCCAGAGGAGTTACTTCCTTCCTCAGAGCATGGAGACAGAGGTAAGAAAAAACAAACAGGAGGAGAGCAAATTCCTCCACAGTCTTGCTTTTCAAAGGAGGAAATGTGGCGATGGGTCTCTTATTATCCCACTGGGGCTATGGCTGTGTGCCTAGTGGGATAGCTGAAGTGAACCCTACCTGGGCCTTTCAGAATTATACTAAAATCTGCAGAAGCAAAATCATTTGTTCATTACAGTATCAGTTCGTAGCTTTTAGTAACCACACAACACAGAGAATGTGGGATTTTTACTTTCTAAGAGCATAACTCAACCAATAAAACTGAAGATCAAAGATGTTTTCTCCATTTGTCTGGTCACTAAGTGGTAGCCCATGCTTAATTTCATAAATAATTCAAGCTAATGGGAAGTATTAACTTTAAAGAAATTATTAGCAAAAATAGTGCTTTCTATCTGAAGCACAGCAAGCAGTATAAAAAAAAATACTGGTCCTCTTGGGAATAATTACATTTATATTCATTTTCCAAGGACATCAATGTAGACAAAAATGGGCTAGTGCGTAGCATTTCTTGCAACATAGGTATGACGCCGCAGGGGAAAATCTATTTGGCTGAATCACAATTTCAGAATGGAACCATGGGGAGACAGGCTGCAACGGAACTACAGGTAAGTCCAGATGTCTTAGCAACAGAAATTAGAAGTCAGACTGTTGTATTCTTTCATATGATATCATTCTTCTCACTGGTCCTTAATAAAGTTGATTCTTCAGACTGTTGTATTCTTTCATATGATATCGTTCTTCTCACTGGTCCTAAATAAAGTTGATTCTACCAGGAATGGACTTCTTTTTTTTTTTCTTTTTTTTTTCCACAAATGTTAAGACAGGTTCTTTAGAATGATGCTGTATTTCTCAAATCATCAAATATACACCAGAACAAATGAGGGCAATCCAAGAGAATGATTCATACTCCCTGGTTAGGTTATGTGTGTCATCCACACCCATTAATGAGAGAGAACCCTTCAGTAAACTTTGGATAATATCTGATTCAGAAACAAGGAGATACTGGGCAGGATTTGCTGTAACACTCCGTCAGAGCAGGTATACAATCAACGTGACTGTTTGGCAAATGTGTTTAGGCTACTGGAACATTGCAAGTATCAGCCACTAACAGAATAACGTTGAAATATGACTGTTCACTGGCTATTTTTTAAAATTGAAATTACAACACATGATAATTACTACACAGCTGGAATCAGCGGAACAACCATCACATTACCTGTAAATTAAAAACCCTCCAGGCTACACATTACATCTTTTACTGAGTCGAGATCTATATGTGCACACACATTTATTTTTAACACTGTCAAACAATTCTTATGTACTGCATGCAGAAGTTACATTAACAAATGTATGGATTTACAAAGCAAGCCTAAACCAGCCTCTGAATACAGTACTCTCCAACTGCTATGTCAAGGACTTAACCTCCAGAATTAACACACCCTGCAAATGTATCCCTTCAAATCCAAACCACGCAAGCAGGACAAAACACCAACCAGCAGAACTTGCACCACTCCCAGAGGGAAAATCTACCTGGAAACCCTAGGAAGGACAACAGCTGTCCACCTGTTCCTGGAGACACTCGTGCCCGAGCTGAGCATCTGGGGTCTGTAAACACACAAGCAGTCATAGCTCCTTTGCTGAAGCAAGCCAAATGGGAAAGGAAGTGAAGCTTGCTGGCTTCCCAGAGAAACGCCAAGGTAATACGGTAACGGTGTACATATGGTGATGTAGTAGTGACGATGCTATTTTAAGAGAGCCTCAAAAACTTACAAAAGAAGATCATAAACAAGCTTAAATTTTATAATGGGCAACTCTAAGTATGCACTGAAATACAAATTAATATCTTTTAAAAACTTACAAAGTTTACATCTGTTAACACAGTTTTAAAGTTGATATACATTGAAGATTTATATCTGTCCTTCTGTAGGAGGGGAAAAAACCCAAACAATTTATGGAAAACACTCCAGCGTCTTCCTTCATAACTTTCAACACATTTCATTTAGAACATTAACTGACTATCTTTGAACAGATGTTTTTATCAGGGCAAGCTATAAAAAGCTTTGTAAAACTCTGTTCTCTGTTATCGGGTAGAGACAGACACCTATCTTTTGACTACATGATGTGATACCCATAAACTAACCAACTGAAATATTCATGCATGTGTATGGGTGTGTACAACTTACAGGACCTGAATTCATCATTTTGATCAAAGCAGAAATGCCATTCCAATCAGGTCCATGTAACAGGGTATATGCTAGACTTTTTTGGGGAAAAGGGTTGCAGAATAAATTAATTACCAGGTAGGAAAGCAGGGCGCAGATCATTAACTTAACGTTATAGAACTTCAAAATTTGGATTATTTTTTAAAGCGTTATTTTCAGGGAAAAGTTGTAGGAAGCTGGTCTACCGCTTAGGCTATTAGTCTAATTTTCTTAAAATATTCCTTACTGCAATATGATATTTGGTTGTTTTTTTTCTGCAATTTTAACCATTTGGAATAACCTCTCATACCAGGTGTCTACCTCAGGGTGTTCAGGGAAGTGGGGAGGGTCATTCTGATTCACTCAGCCATCTCCAAGGACGATGTTAGGGACAATGTGTTTTAGACGTGTTGCTGGAGACTTTTCCTCTAAAACGCTCCAGGGCCCCTAGCTGTTGCTGGAACAAGAGATTTGCAAACTGTCACAGCATTAGCCTTTATGTCAGTCTTGCATCCAGACTGAATGCACACAAGTCCTGAGAGGCCTCTGGGTGACCAGAAAGTGCCGGCACCACATTGTAGAGAGACTGAGACGATCTCAGCCCAGGGCTGCAGCGGTCAGGTCTCAGCCCTTCCTCAGGTACAAATCCTAGTTCAAACAAATGTTTTCACCCAAGGAAAGAGAAGCCAAATAAAAGCACCGCTACTTTTATAAACAAAACAAATTGTGACTGGGTTTTGCCACCAGTGCTGAGCTGCACTGAGCTGCTCAGACTCCCGGCCCTGGCCAGCTCACAGAGTACCCCGCCGGTCGGAGCTCGGTGCGGTCACACTCCCTCACTGCGCTTTTAAAACAAAACCAGACTGACATACAACTCGAATTGTGGACCTCATTAAAAAAATTCTAGGCCAAGGGTCACTGTTTCATATGCCTTAAGGTTGATAGGGCAGTCATGAAGGATAACACTCCAGTGTGAGATCACCAAATGCCTTCAGTGCATTCCTCTGCATCCCTCACTAAACGCAGCAGGCACCAAGGAACAGTAACACACGAGCACAATAGACAATAAAAGAGAAGGGAGCCTGTTACACACTCCACATGCTTTTGTAAACTTATTTAAAAACACTCATCTATTGCAGTAAAGTTAATATCCTGTTTTACATTTGCATTAAGTCCATTTTCTCTGGCTCTCAATGAACAATGACAACACCTTACTCACAAACTTTTGTTTCAAGGCAATTTCATTTTTTCTGCCGATGTCAAACTAGTCACATACCAGTCCACGGATAAGAAAATCATCCTTAGTGCTCTTCTAAAGAAACAGCCTGTGAGGCTTAGACAAGCAGAACTATCTCTTCACATTAATTTTAAGGTGAGGATAAGCAAAGGATTGACTGCGAAAAGACAGAGTCTCTTAGACCCTGCCCACACAGTGACTAAAAGACAGTCTTTGCAGACATGACTTGGAGGCGAAAGAAGCAGCTGCAATACCGATGATTTATTAGGAAGCAGATAACAGTTGAGATGATATGCTTCACCCCTATAATATACCTGAAATAAAGACAGATGAGGACTCACCTCGTGCACGCAACTCTTCAGCAGTATGGAGTGCGGAACCACAGATGAATTAATCAGACTGTATTTAGATCATTACAATCATAAAAGCAAACCAATCTCTACCCGTTAGTAGCCACTCCCACTCTGTCTTCCTTGGTGAAAAAGGTGTTCTGGCCACAAGGTAACTAACTTGAGACAAAAGTCTAGTGAAAGCATGGCAGGCTGTAAATTTCAGAGTCAGCAGGTCAAATTACAGAACAGTATTCAACAAGTTCCCAATTTATAACAAAACTGCAAACTACTTACTTGGATTTTAGCTTTAAGATAGATAATTTAAATATGAAAGGATTTAGTGTTTTTCTTTATGTGAGGTCAATGCTAAAATTCTGAATCAAAGACAGAAACGTTAACAGGAGATTTTCATTACCTGTATCAACTGTTGGGCAAAACACACAGACATGCCCAAGAGATTTACAAAATCCCCAGTCCAAAATTTTCCAAAGGTAGCATTTGGCAAAGCCTGTTTCTGACCGATGAGATGAAAATTAATCACAGGTGAGACACACTGCACTGAGATAAACTTTGGGGATCAGCCACTCAAAATGCAAAGTGTATTAATTAGCGGTGTCCAGCCTTAATCAAGAGTTCGGAGAACCGAAAAATTAAATCTGCCTGGACCCATCAGAAGACTACAAACTCCAACTGGGGTAGAAAAGCCAACACGCTTGAATAGATGGAAGACTTTTATAAGGAAGAGACCCTGCCATGCCTGGAACTTGAAGTGCAAACTATACGGAGAAAAGGAAACTGTGATTAACACCTCGTCAGGGGAGGGCAGGGATGCAGGAGGATAATGAAGGAAAGGGTCTGATTTAATCTCGGCACAATTTGATTAGATCCTTTAATTTCTTTGGTTAAACCTTTAATAAACATTTGTCTATTTGGGTTACCATAGATAAATATCTTGACCTGCATTCTGCTTGAACTCCGCTTGATTTAATGACTAACTGATTACTGCACAAGTATTTCTCCAACGTGCTGGCTTTATTATTTTACAAATGGATTCTACCAGCTCATTCCCAGATGTATAGTCTTCAGATTCAATAAGCTTTGTGAATAAACAGATTGAATGGCCTTTGTCCTCATTAGCTTATAGAAAATTAATTTCTTAGTGTTAATTTTTGGGCTTGGGCCAGTTGCCAAATGTTTAGGGCAGCTGCTAGAACTATAGATCATATCACACAAGTGGGAGATGGAAAGATCTATGAGGTTATTTCCTTCAACTACAAACTGATGAAGAACTACAATCAATGAATCACATGCCTGTCACGTCCTCTATAGTATACACTCAATTGTGTTGGCTGGTTTTAAACCACCGCAGCCACAAAGCCTCTACCACTTCATTTATTGCTTCATACCACTCTAAACAGACATGTCTGAAAAATTTAATAGCCAGTAAAAACATAATAGCTTTACAGACTATGAAGCAAAGAAAGAGCCAATGCACCCATCCAGTCTGATCACCTTCACAGTCAGAACCACAGTTTCAGCCGGTGACCCTCACATTAACCCTCATAATGCAAGGCTCCGCTCAAGCATGTTTTGAAAAACATTCAGACCCTAAGGGCTCCAAGTATTACGGACTTTCCCTCGGCAAATTATTCCCATGTCAAATGACTACACTGTTTTAAAGCTGTCTTTGATTTCATATTTGAATTTCTCAGACTGCCAGTTACAGCTACTGAACCATCACTGCTGGGTCTATGCCTGCTAACAGATATATTCTGCTCTATATTGTGCCCTGTATTCTTATTCTTAGTGAAACATCGGTGATGCTACATACCTTCAAAGTTCTTCCCTCCCTGTCCCCCACACTTGTTTCAGAGTCAGCTGAGTGACAACTCAGACATCCTCTAAGGATGTCTTTGCTTTCCTTGAATAACAAATCCCAAAGACAAAATTGTATTTTGCACTCCTCTGAGAGTCTCTTCAATTTCATACATCCCTGGTGTTGAAATGCCCAGAGCGGACTTGTCAGAGAAGTCTTAGCGACATCTGCTATATTTCATAGATCCCTGACACGATGCATGTACACAGGCAGCCCAAAGTAGTGTTTGACTTGTTGGCTCCATTTATCTCATTTACTGGCCCTTAAGGTCCCTTTCAACATTACTGCTTTCCAAAGTAGTTCCTAGTAAATATTTTATATTTGGTTACTATCCCTCGCACTGAATCTCATTCGGCTTCTCGTGTATCCTTGTGGATCTTTGAAGTGTTCTGTATCGACTTCTGTGTCAGGAATGATATTTTTAACGTCTGCAGCTTAACTATCAGATAAGAAGCACATTTCTGACATCTTTCACTACAGTTTCTCGTAAAGCTCTTCATGTCCCTGACACGGATACTGTGCCATTCTACACTCCCTCCACCCCCTACATTTCAGACATTAAAGAGGCAACCAGACAAATTTTAATATTGTAAAATAAATATATCACCTATGATTTACAATTTAAAAATATTATATTTAACTATAGTTGGTAATTAATGTTTCTGAACACAGACAAGAGCAATAAAAGGAGCAAGTACAACTTTTAATGGGCTGCTCCACTTCTCTATTTCTAGTAATAACTTCTATGCTACAAAATATTACATGGGAAACAAAGGTTTCAATAAATTAAAAATATATTAAAAAATTATCCTTGACATAATAAAAGCTTTCTCCATGCAGAAACCAAACATTTTTGCAAATTCTGACCTGATAGCATCTTAATAACAGATAAGGAAAATAATGAAGTTCTTCACAGTTAATAACAAAATTCTGTATCGAAGAGCTTTATGCATATTATATAAGGCTCAGAATGAACCCATGAAAGATAACAGAGATAAAATAATCAATGTATGTATATCATTTGGGCTCTTCATAGGCCTGGCTCATCTTTTAACCATATCTGTGTAATGCGAAGTACAATAAGCCTTGATTCTGATGAGAATCTATTGGCATTCTTCTAACACGAATAATTAAAATCACTGCCTGGAAGGGCTGTTTAGGAGATTAGAAAACTGCCAAGTGATAAAGTTAACACAGTTAACCAAAACCTTCGCTTGCGACCTGTCTCTATGACAGTGTCTTATTCTGATTTGGATTATTTTTTATATTTTTCCTACTATTCCATTAACTGATAAACTTCACTGTGTATAGTGCACATAGGTAAGCATTTCAAAGTACTGCTACACAATCTATAAAGAAGAGGTTATGGGCACAACCAGCATATTTCCAAACATTTTAAATTCCACCCAGAAGAATGGGAGCAACTATGGCTTTCTCATCACTACAATTTGTCATGTTTCAGGCTGTGAAACAACAGCTCAATGAAACTGGGCTTTCTACTTCTTTATTTTCTTCTAGGATGACCACAAACTTCAGTCACAGTTACTAGCTTATCACGCAACTGAGGTGACTCAGAAGCATGTCTCCAGCTAATCCCCTGGCTGCCCTCATATTAGCAGAAACAAGCTACATTCAAGATAAAAGTCAAGAAATTAATTCAAGGATGTGTCGTTATGCAATGCTGTTGAATTTGGTAGGCATTTAACACCAATCAGGTTAGATTAGTAGAAGGTTGTTCCTTGTTCTGCTGTTCTTAAGGAAATAAAATGACCAATCAGAAAAACAAATACATTAAAATATTTGTCATCTGTACTCAGATCACTATTGCTAAAAACAAACAGGGAGAAAATATTCCTCGAAGCAATTAAATCAGCCAGAAACAGTGAGCCTGTAAGAAAGGCCTGCTTGTACTGGAGAATTTCTACCCAACTGTCCCTACTTGTCTTCTTCCTGTTCTGGTGGCTCTTTGGAAGCATCCAAAGGGTCCAAATCTGAAATTACCAACACAAGCTGCTTGACATAAGCCAGCTGAAGAACTCCTCCAAATACAATTATTATTCATATGAACAGGAGCAAACACTCAACTGCCCAGTCACCTGTTTTTTGGGATGTTTGCTCTTCTTGTGTTTGCACATGGATCAATATATGAAAACAAGGGGAGGAATTCTCTAATCTGAGGAATTTTTGAAACACTTCTCAAATTAATTTATATTTTGTTGTATCCATCATGCAAGTCAAGTTAAAAACCAACAGCAAATTTATCAACTGGGATAAGCAAATTCCACACTTTTCACCTGCTTACCTTTTTAATTTGAGTAGCGGTTGATTTCAGGGCAACCACCCACATTCATGAGGTACATAAATGCTTCCAGGACTCAAACTGTTTAAGCTCCTACAAGTTGCAGCCGTCTCAAAGCAGGCGTGTATTTGCCACCCACCAGAATAAGCGATGCCGCCGACCCCAAACTCGCATCCTAAAAGGCTGTGCACAAAGAGGTTGACATAGACTTCAAAAGACCTTTCTCTGCATCACAGGAGTATCAGCAGGTCCTGTAGTTCTCCAGGAATGATTGCTCCAGAAATTTATACAGATGTTTTAAAACTAATTTAACACTTCATGTTTCCACTTCTTGACTTGAGTGAGCTTGGTTTTTCAGCTTTATCAGCACACTGATGCTTACTTAGGATTCAAGCTGCAGAATATTATCAATCAAAGACTTTATCAACATCATCACAGAAACGTGTTGATGTCCTCAGAGGATGTAAGGAGACTTTAAAAGAGGCAAGCAACCAGAGAACATCATGGCAGGAAGAAGGGAAAGCAGCAGGATGGGAAGCTCCTGCCACGTATTTTTGGCCGCTATGTTGGACACCTGAACTAGACAGCTGTAGTTCAAAGAGTGCTCGACTATGGGTTTTTCCCATGGGCATACAAAACTGCAAATTACATCATTATATACTGAAAGGGCAGCCGCCACAGGGATAGCAGTGCAGGAGACTATGGGGTTTTTGGTGATACAGGGAACTGCTGTCAAAGATTATCATCAAAACGTGACCTGAGCTGGCAAAGCTAACAGTCAAACACCTCCACTCCGTGGACTGTCCTTGCTGCTTCCAAGCTGGCTGCAGGTTATTTCTGTTTTCGGATTCTGACTCCTAATGCAAACTTCCCCAGTGGGAACCTACAACCTGAGCTCTGTCAGCTGTCTAGAGCCTGGATGAATTTACATGAGTTCACATCCAGGAATTATATTTTGTTTCATGGCCACACAAACCTAAAGCTTTGGAAGAAAATAATCTGCAACCATTTGAAAATGGCAACTCTCTGCCCTTCCAATTAACAGAGGTTTCTTGCCACAAATTTGACCATGATCCAGTATCTTAAGAGTTCTTACTGAGCCTGGGAGAGAAACCTGATGGAAACCACAGGCTTTGACATCACTTTTTGCAATGTGAAGAGATGTGTGGGTTTTTTTTTTCCTTCTTCCTAAGCAGAAGGTAGATAGTCATTCTTTCTAACCTATTATAGAAGCAAAAAATGAATGAATAATTCTACAAAGATTTATGCAAAAACCCAATTGATTTAGACTGTTTACTTATTATGGCTCTTTATTTAACATTAATAAGCATTGTTTAAATTCTAAAGTAATTGCACATAAACATGTTTATTTTATTGTATGCACCGCTGTACTGTTTAAAAATGCATGGAGTTGAAAAGTTTACTTTGTTTTAAATTTTATTTTCTAGATTTTTATGCTTTACGGTTTTTTGCCATTATTTGCCACCAATCCATTTATTGTATACCTACAAGAAAGCTCAAAAAATTCAGCTATAGTGGTCTGGTAAAGTAAAAAAAAAATGCTTTCTATTTGCTTTTGTATTAAAAGGAAATTGGATATCTTGAGACTAAAATGGTGATGCCAGCCAGAAAGATATTTTGAGACAAAACGTAGAAGACTGTCTTCAGAGAAAAGATGTAAACAAAAATGAGTGACTGAAATAACGTGGACCACTTCAGACATGAACGAGAGGTACTAGGGATCAGAAATGAATTATTAGGCTCTAAAATGATCCAATAAAAATCAAACTGTAGTGCAGTAATCAGAAAATGTATTGGAAAAAAGGTCATAAAAAGAAAGAGGACCTTTCAAGTGCTGTAGGTTATTAGCTACTGTGGAGGAATCTGTATCCAGGAGATTATATTCTAACAAAATATGAACGCAACCAAACACAGCTGAATTTGCTGTTTAAAAGGAAGCAAACTATAAAAATTAAAAAACTAGAATGGAGACAGAATCAGAGGCTAGAATAAAAACAATCAATGCAACCACCATCAGGAATGTTGAGATGAACACTGTACTGACTCAACACACAGCCATGTGGGCTTGAGGAAGAATGACTCAATTATATTTTTCCCCATGGGCAAAGACATTGAGCACATCACAAAAAAGCATTTGGGGAGCGCCCCTTGTTAGAAAGGAAGAACTGCAATTCTAAACTGTGAATAATTACGGACTCTCTGGAAGAAAAGCATTTGAGTTCTAGTGCCTTCGGCAGCAGAGCCCTGGCAGACTGCAGGTGCTGCGCCCACCTTCACAAACGCTCACCAGCACTTCCTAAACTGAGCCTTTTATATATATTATACCAGTAAAGCAAGCACCATCATAAGCTACGTGCATATTCACTACCTCCATTTCAACCTTTAGAAAGCAGTTTTGTGACTACAAATGAGACTTCATCGCTACCATCTTCCTTACAAAAGGAAATTATGTAATATTCTGGGAAGTTTTTTAGTTTCTTGAGAAAAATTCTCAAGTACATAGAAATAAATGTAGATACTTTCCCTTCACTGGGAGCTTTCTGTCTTTATACCAAGAGTTCCACCCCTACCTGTGACGAGCAGCATTACCTAAAGCAGCATCCCATTCTGACAACGAATGAGAGAATGCAACCGATTGCCACCCTCAAAATGCAGCCCTATTGCAGTCAGTAAGATCTAGCTCATGCAGATCACCACCTAGAGGAAATCACAAAATACACTTCTATCTTCCGAAGGAGTTTGAGAACCTGTAACAGTAGCTATTAGTCAGGTATGTTCCACTTCTGAGATTTTTGTGGCAATCAAATGGTGCAAGCATCCATAAGTTGTTTTGCCATATGTTTATACCAAATTATGCAGAAAAACACAAATTCAAAGCTCGCATTATGATTCAGCCTCTTCAACCAGCAGTAAAATACTTGCTCTAGAAGAGCTTAGCATGACTGGACAACTACAAAGTTTGTTGTCTCAAAAGCACTCTTTCGGGAAAAGTTAATTAAGTATCATGTTCTCAAATCAAAAGTGCTACTTGAAATTGCTGTTGGACAAAGCAATGAGAAGGGCACTTAAGTCTAAACAACACTTACCGTGGCTTTGATACATATAAAGTACACGTAAAAATTTATATTTCACATTTACTCAAAAATAATTGTAGGCAAACAAGAAAAATCATATTGCACCTACAATTTGAAAGCTACACTGAAAGATGTGAGTAATAACCTTTTGATTAAATGTATTTTACTCCACTGACTGACTATGGAAAATATGGGGGGTGTGTGTGGCACGAAGAGCCCTTTATGCTTGCTGTCTTTCCATAAGACAAAGACATTGCTTGAGAGTGTAGGAGAAAGCCACGTAATACTGTTAGGAATGCTACAAAACCCACCACTGAGTTACAGCTAAGTGACTGACAATGTGGTGAAGACCCTACAGGCAAATGCCTGTAGGTAAAACTTCAACAATGGGTTCATTAAAGAATGGCTTCACTCATCCCTACAGGAAATATACCTTCAGCTCTTCCTTGGCTGTGGTACGTGATTGATAGGAAATGTAACAATATTTGTAAAAGACAGGAATAATCACCATGAAATCTTCCAAGCTCATTTACAAATGTGAATTCATTTCAGCTTCAAAGCAAGTGACATGCTTACTACATTGATGTAAACAAGCCCGAAGCAACATTTGGTAACGCTCATTACAATGACTAGATTCAAAAGCCAAAAGAAAATTAACAGTTCATCAATAACATTCAACTGTTCCACAAACATACCCCTAAGATAAGACAACACTGGCTGCATGACACTGGAGTCATGCTCTGCAGTGTCTATTAGCACAACCAACGGTAAAACTGCCTGGGATCTCCAGAGAAAGATAAACAGAGAGAAAGTCTAATAGCTGGAGTAGCAGACATTCAAAATCATTGATATTCGTGTGTTCACACTTGTTTAACATGCCTATCATTTGAGGATAGGAGGACATTTAAAGACAGAAACATTTCTCTCTTAACTTGCCTGTAGTTAACACACTGATGCTTTCTCTTCTTTCAGTTCCAGAGCACCATGCTGTCTTGATTACATTTCTAATGATGTCAGAGAAGGTATAAAATCCCTCTAACGTACAAAACTGATGACATGGGGAGGAAGGAGTGCTATGAACCATAACAGATACTATATACAGTTTAGAAGTACCCTTAACTTTTGTCCCTTGTGTTTCTTACATGCTTTTGGTAGCTTTTAGAGAGGTTTGAAGCAATAAAGCTGAACAGCCTTGACCTGATGTCCTAAGCCATCCTCACTGCCAGGCATTTCCTCCCACATACGTCTTTGAGGAAGTGCAGTTTCATGGAATAAAGGAACCTCCAGATCACTGACATTCCCCAGCTCCTTTGCTGGATAACACCCAAGGCAAAGGAACATAGTTACATTACAACATTTGGTTTTGTTGCCTGAAGGGCTGCTCCTCTGTACTGCCAACACATCTCATGGTGAACAACCCACGATCAGATACTGACACATGCTGCTCAACTGGAAGACAGTGTCATGAAGCACTACCTAAAATGTACATTGCAAATCTTCTGGAGTAGGAACTTAAAATAAAGAAACAACACTGGCAATATAATTAGTCATCAGAATATGTGAATCTAATTAAAATATTAACTCAAAAACATCTGTTAGGGAGAGGAAGCAGCCTGCAGGAATTATTCAGTGCTCCTAGACCTATATTCTAGAAGAGCTAATTATACACAGCTCCTTTAATGCTCATGTTACAAAATACAAAGTCAGGGTGTAGAGCTAGGTATGATTACGGAAAACATAATTAATATCGAAAATACTGAATTTAATTTCATATGAAAGCAAGTTGAAACAAGCAGTATTCAAATGCATTATTCAGTACAAACTAACTGTATTTTCATACAGAACTTCCAATTCTTA
>NW_010138154.1:111238-126557 GCF_000699245.1 Pterocles gutturalis | reverse complement strand
GGCACCGATCCAGCCATCAGGAGCCTGGGGGCTGCTCAGGGCTGGTCAATCCTGCTCCACAACAACCTTTTCAGAGCCCACGGAGTTGATTTGGGTAACAAGAGGTGCAGGAGTTGCTTGTGTTGGGCACTGTCACATGCCCTGCATGTTAGGGCAGGGTAGGCAGGGGGTCCCCGGTCCCCCTGCTGCTCCCTTTTCTCCGTAGGGTGGTACCTTACGCACCTGCTTTCCTGCTCCCCAAGGCAGACCTGCAGGCAGGTGAAACTGGCACACAAACTCCTCCAGATGCCTGGTGCAGGGGCTGAGGTGCACCCCAGGAAATCCTCTGCCTGCAGCTCTTCCACCACCTTCTGCTGGCCCCGGGCAGCACTGTAAGTGAGCAGCGCTGGAAGTGGGGCAGCACAAAGGCTGTGCTCACTGTTGGCAGCAGCAGGGACCAGAGCCCACCAGTGCCAGCTCAGCGCTGCCAGTATGCGACCACGGGGCAGAGTGGCCGGGAATAGAATGATTCATCCGGTCTGTCTTAGAGATCTGCTGAAGGACGAGATGACTCATACTTCAGCAAATTGTGGTAGTCTTCATTGGCAAGAAAAGAAGTTTAGACAAGTAGCCCAGATGCAAGTAAATCCCACCTAAGAAAACAATAGTGATCCATAAGTCTGGAACCTTTGTCCCCTAAAAGGGACAAACAGCCTCATTCCTGCAGAGAAACCAGGTTGCAGTGTACCTGCTTCAGAGATTATTAAAACAAAACCAAAAAAAGCGGTATGTACTGTGTAAGTACTATGATCAAAACCACAAGTCATACATTTGAAAATCAAACTTTTCTATGAGTTGAAGGTCTTCTTACGTTGGTAAAGCCATGGGAGATGAGAAAGATAATTTCTTTGTCAGAATCTTTATATACTTGAACCATATTATAGTAGCTTTATATCCTTGAACCTTTATTTGGCCACCAACCAATGCAACCCCTTCTGAGTAGTATCACCTTTCCATTAACACACAAAACTATAGCTCACAATAAGCAGACAAAAAGAAGGAAAACTTCTTTGGAATTCCCCTTGCTTCTCTCTGGGATTGTAAACTTTTCTCGATCTGAAATTTAAAGGGTACCACTCTAAGGAGAAAAGACTTCACAGCCAGTTCATAAGTTCACAGACAGTCTTTTTATTTCATCATTATAAATAACCCTATTTCCTAGGGCCTTTCTTGAGGAGTTATGTAGCAATGCAAAGCCCCGGGTGCGACAGAGGGAATGCAACAGCCACGTGGACAGGTCATTGCCTTCCCCATGGCTAAGAAGAGTAACCAGGAGCACAAACTTTCAGCAAAAGGGAGGTGAAAACTTCTAGCAGGTTCAGTCTTCGAAAGTTGATTACAATGATGATGAATATTCAGAATATTCATCAAACTGCAGGCTGGTCTAGAAAAACAGCAGGAAGTTTCTCAGTAATTTCTTCTGGGTCTTCTTAATAAAGATAAATGAAGCTTCTTTTCAAATGCTGTAGTCACAGAAGAACGATGAAGAGTCCCCTCCTTTCTAGAGGATCAAGTAAGGGAGAAAAATCTGCATTAGCACATGGGCATCAAAATAACCGTGCAAGCACCTCCAAAGGTAATTACCCTTTTTGACCTGAGTGGCTAATCAACATATTGAGGCTGTGGTCACACATCCTGATCTGGCTGCAACAGAGTCAAGTGAAGAAGCTGCCAGCCCCAGCTTGTTCCCAGCTGTCTGCCACCACCACTTTGCTGAAGGTTGCTCACTTGTGGACCAGCTGGCATAACTATTCAGACAAATGTTCTCTGTTTCAATAAAAACAAGGCAGGTGAGCTGATATGTCATAAATCTAGTTCTTCTCCAGGTTAGACTGTTGCAACTCAGCTGGGTTCTGAGGTGATCACTTGAGCAGTCACACTATCAGTGTTGGGGATCTTGAACCTTGGCTATCTCTGGTCAAAGACTGTTTCTGTATAGAGAATGGAGACCAACCCTTTCCCCCTCCTGCTGTTGGATTCAAACATCTCCAGGCATCTTCCCTGACAACACTCTCCCTACAAACTCTGTCTCTAGGGTTTTCCCAGGTCATATTAAAAATCTTTCTCTGACTTTCTGCTGCCTTGGATGTCAGCTTCTCTGGTGCTTCTGCTGTTTTGAGCCTGTTCCCTCCCTGGTAGCTTGTTCCACAATGCCCATGGGAGCAGAGCCCTCCTCCCATGTAGTTCAGGTCCCTACAGCTGCTGTGCATTTTGAGTCATAGTTCCCAGTGCTCCTGTTGTCTGCTCAGTAAAGGGGCTTAACTCCTTTATGGCAGGATAGAAGAGTGCACAGGTTTTTCATAGAATTTGTAAATTAGCTGGTCCTTGCTCTGCATTGAAACTAGGCACGGAGAATTACCATAAGGTAGAAATTTAAGTAGCTCTCCAGTCCAGGAGGTACAGTGGGCTGGGATTTGGGCAGGGACAGTCTGAGAAATGTGCATGGAGCTTTCCTGTGTTTAAGAATTCTTTCCCATCCTTCCCTGTGATCTCATCTCTGAGCCACCGATGGCTGGCCTGAAGAAAAACAGACCGTTTTTGCTCTCTGGTCTGAACTGTTCTTTCCTTGTGTCTGAATTAAAGCTGTGCAGCTGAAAGGCAGCCTCTGCTGAGCCTGATGGCACACATCAGCCTGAGACCACTAGTGTGGGACCAGCCTGAACAGGGCCCCCCTCCAGCTCCCAACACTACAGTATTTATCTTTAATGTAAGTGTCTGGCTCCTGATTTCACTTTCAAATGAGATATACAGTAATAAGAAGTGACAGCAAGAGATAGATATATATCATGACAGAGGTGTATACAGTTAAATATTACAGCTGATTTGTTGACAAAATTTTCCAACACTGGTGTTTATTGAGTTGCTTACTGTATCTTGGTTGGTATGGTTTAACTAAGAAAAGACATGCAAAACACATAGTGAATGCACATACTTCTAAATGAGGCAGAAATAATAAATAATTCTGTTTTCTTCTCATTTGCTGACATGTTTGTATCTCCTTGTCTCAGTCTATGTTTAGTGTGAGAGGCTCCACAATTGTATTGGGTTTGCATGTCAAGATTGCAGTAGCAGGAGGTCTACAGGGGTGGCTTCTCTGAGAAGCTGCTAGAAGCTTCTTCAGTGTCCAGTGGAGCCAATGCCTCCTGGCTCCATGATGGGCCCACTACTGGCCAAGGCCAAGCCCATCAGCAATGGTGGTAGCAGCTCTGGGATAATGTATTTAAGAAGGGAAAAAGTCGCAACAGCAACTGCAGTAGGAAAGAGGAGTGAGAACATGAGGGAGCAGCAACTCTGCAGACCCCAGGGTCAGTGCAGAAGGAGGGCAGGAGGTGCTTCAGGCACCGGAGCAGAGGTTCCCCTGCAGCCCGTGGTGCAGCCCATGGCGAGGCAGCTGTGCCCCTGCAGCCATGGGGGTAACGGGGGAGCAGAAATACACCTGCAGCCCGGGGAGGACCCCACACCGGAGCAGGCCGAAGGAGGCTGTGACCCCGTGTGAAGCCCGCGCTGGAGCCGGCTCCTGGCACTGTGGCCCCATGGAGAGAGGAGCCCAGGCTGGAGCAGGTTTGCTGGCAGGACTTGTGACCCCGTGGGGGACCCACGCTGGAGCAGTCTGTGCCTGAAGGACTGCACCCATGGAAGAGACCCACACTGGAGCAAGTTGTGAAGAACTGCAGCCTGTGGGAAGGACTCACAATGGAGCAGTTTGTGGAGGACTGTCTCCTGTGGGAGGGACCCCAGGCTGGAGCAGGTGAAGAGTGTGAGGAGTCCTCCCCCTGAGGAGGAAGGAGAGGCAGAGACAACGTGTGATGGACTAACCACAACCCTCATTCCCCGTCTCCCTGTGCTGCTGGAGGAGAGGAGGTAGAGAAATAATGAGTGAAGCTGAGACTGGGAAGAAAGGAGGGGTAGGCAGAGGTGTTTTTAAGATTTGGTTTTATTTCTCATTGTCCTACTCTGGTTTGATTGGTAATAGATTAAACTAATTTCCCCAAGTTGAGTCTGTTTTGCCTGTGATGGTAATTGGTGAATGATCTCTCCGTCCTTGCCTTGACTGATGAGCCTTTCATTATATTTTCTCTCCCCTCTCCATTTGAGGAGGGGGAGTGATAGGGCAGCTTTGGTGGTCACCTGGTGTCCAGCCAGGGTCAACCTACCACAATGATGCATCAAAAGGGGCCACGGGCAGAAAGCACTGATGCTGCCATGACTGAGTCTTCTACCATGAGATTTCTTGCCCAGTTTCTCAAGTTCATGCAGAAACTGGACTGTTACCTGAACTTTCAGGTTTTCTCAGAACTGAATGAAATTTCTCAGACTTCTGCAATGCAGTCATCATTATTCTTTGTCATTGTATAATCCCTCTTTGCTGAATGCAGCCCTGTAAAGCTCTTCACCTCTAGTTGATATTTGTTTTTATAAAGCCTATTTTCTTGAAAGGTTTCATTGTATTGACAGCATACAGCATTTTCTCCCTGAGATCTTTTTCATTCTGACCTGAAAACTTAATGCACATCTCTCTGTTTCTTAATCTTTCAAGCTGTAGTAACAGAACATTCTCCCTTGCTTTCCTCAGGAATTTTTGTAATGATTTGGCTTTGATCTTTCTGTGATTGTTATAAGAGCAAGGCCAGGAAAACTTCAGACAACACACAAAGGTTCAGTGGTTTGAAACAGAGCTAAATTAGAACTGCATTTTTAAATACGCGGATTGAGTGAATTTCAGTGAAGCTCAATTAATTTTACTTCTATATTTGTTTACTTTTGTTTTTATTCTACTAAACAACTCATGAAGAATTTTACTGAGCACAGGTCAATAGCTAAACCTGTTGTCAGTCAGGTGTAAAAATGTAAAATCAATATAATCACTTTCTTGCTATCCTTCTCTCTTAAAAACACAGAGGGAATAAACTTAGTGGAAAATATAACAAACAGCATAGAATGTATGGGGGGAGAGGGAGTCAGCACATAATTGTTTCTTTTTGTGCCCTAAATGCTTTTCTTCTTCCCACTTCTGCTATTCTAACTCTACCACAAGAGTAACTTGTCCCTCTAGGATTGCCTCTAAACTATGGGAAATGTGTAGCCACATGCAACTAGTAGTAAGGTTGTGAGTGTTTCTTCTTGGGAGACTCTGTTCCTGATGACAAAAGAGTGGTGGTAGTCTTCAATCTGAAAGGAAGCACTTGAGTGAAAGGACAGCTGACCCTAGGCTAAACTAATAGGTCAGTGTGAGTAGGTACTCACCTGAGTAAAATGTTTCCCATACTGGGTTCAGCTCTAGCAACTGATTTCTGATGAGAATCTGCAATAATATAGCCATGACTGATGAAGTCTGACAAAAACATGCTCAGTCCTTCAGCATGCACATTGTCCTTGAGTAGTTATCCATGGGACAAAGGGGTCTCTGTAGCCCCACACCCCCAATGGTGTTGCTGGTATTAGTATTTCTAGTGTTCCTCAGTCATAAGTAGTAGCCTTGATAGGAGTCAGCATCAGGTTTTATAGAGTGCTTGGCCACTGGCCAAGTCTACTTCATGTTTTTTTCCTGCTAGGTAAAATCGTCCTCCCACCCTCCACACCCCCATTGCTTGAAATTATAACTCCATTACAAGCTCCACATTAATTAGTTCACTTTCGTAACGCACCTAGTTTTTCTTCCAGTACTCACTATCCTTCAGTGAAATCTTTTTGACATGGATCTTCTCTGGTATTAACCTGACAGCAAGAAATCCAGATAAGCACATAATAACTTGGCATGCTTTAGATCAAGCTGCCTTTCAATCCCTAAATTCAGTTAGATATCTCCACCTACTTTGTGAATCTCTGCTGGTGATATTAATCTTTTGAACACAACTACAGTGAGTTAATGTTGAGCACCTCTGCACTGACATGGTCTTGTGTTTGCTAAGCCCACCCTCTAAAGTGTTCACAGTGTCTGGTCTGCAGATTATGCACATACCAATCTACCAAGACAGGATGACTTCACGCTTGAAAATCGCAGGCTGCTTGTTTTGCAGGAGACAGTGTGCCTGATGCACATATATTTTTTCCTAATTCTACCTGTCCACTGGGCTTGAAACTGCCTTTGATAAGAGTAAGGCAGAACGAAAACAGCATGGACTACAAGAGAAGCAGAGCTTCTGAGTGCTGATAAACTTTTAGCAACTTATAGGGTATCTCCTCAAATCAGTACTGAATATGTGCAGTTCAGGGTGAATAAACACTACCACACATTGAGCACCTTAACTACCATGCAGCATCTTCTATGTAGAGTACATATCACGCATGAGAAACATACCACTTAATACAAGCTCTATATGTGATTTATATGATCTCTGGCAGGTACCTTTCACACCAGAATTTAAGTTGCTGTTACAGATCTTGACATGGAAATGCAAAGTAATATAATGTTAGCATCAAGATTTTGGCAAGATAAAAAATTAAAATACATATATATAAATTCATATATTTATTATATTTCTTCATGTATTAAGTTGTTAGTAAATGTCCTTCCATTATTTTATTTTCCATTAAATCACTTATAACACTAAGATATTGCTCCTCTTTTATTTATTTGTACTTTTTTTTTCTTCATTTCAGACACTCTAAAAACAGAATTTCTTTCAGTAGAAAGTTTTAGGAACAGGTTAGACAAATACGTGTTAGAAACTTGCTAGATAGAAGTGATCCAATCTTTTCTGCAGAGGGTTGCAATAGAAAAGTGATTGCCACCATAGGAAAAGTTTCATTCAGTTGCTGCACCTTTCCATATCTCCTCCCCTCTCCCACTTCATCACTGTTCTTCTCTTCTTCTTCCTGCCCTGGGTTTGCTACCACACACTCCGTTGCCCCTACCCAGTTGCTAACACTGATAGCACCAAATTTCTAGACAGTGCTGGGACTCCTCCTTCCTTGCCCAAAATCTAGACCCTTGCCACTACCTCCTGATCCTCTGCATTGGCTCTGGCCCCCTCTTCATACTGTCTCTTCCTCATCAACTAGTTTCCACAGGCACAGCATGGGCCCAAGTGAAGAAGCCTGCATGGAACTCACTTACTGCAGCCTGAGCTACCTGTGCTGGCAGAGAGCTGAGGTTCTGCTAATCCAGTTATTCAGTGTTTCGTGTTCAGTGCCTCCTCCTAGGTAGGAACTGCAGGAGCTAGGAGTGGGTGGATGACCAGTCTTTCCTTCCATGATTACAGAGAGCTGTATGTGATGAAGTGTTTATGAGCTCAACGTGGCATTCCTAGTTCAGCAGCATTCAATGCACTTTTCTCCTGTTCTATGTGGAATGACATGCCCATTCCATAGAAGGTATCTCTTGGAAAGGTATAGGACAAGAGCAGCACACAGCTTCCAAAATTTAACAGGTCTAATTACTCTTTAATTCTGGTTTTGTCATCTTGCACTTTTCTGTCATGTTATTATACCATATTTTTCTGAGTTCCCAGTGTCATGTGATAAAAAATAAAAAAAAATAAAAATCAAGTCCTCCTGATTGAAGAGAAAACTCGCTTTGAAGGCTCAAAAGTTTGAAGATGGGATATAACAGATGTTGTTTTATTATTGTAAAGATTCACTGTTTTTAAGGAAATTACAAAGTTCTTGTCAGGCCCAACATGAACAATTTTGAAGAGTTTAGGTTTGGCAGAACTGTAATTCCTCTTTATACAGTGACCTGAGGGACTGGCACCTATAAAACTTCTCACAACCCCAGGAAAGTGAACCATCTTGTAGAAGTGACAACCACAGTAGCTAGAATGATCATTTTTCCCACTGCTTTATCTTCCTGAAAAGCTCTTCAGTTACATCTACAGAACAGCACTGAAGATTCCTTCATGTGCTGCATTCATGCCTTCACCCTGGTTGGCTGGAATTTGAATTGTCTTTTGACTATGTGGTTGCGTGCAGGAGACTTCTAGCTCAAGGCCCAATCACAGTGCAAACAATAGATATTAATGTCAAAATAGTTCTTTGTGATCAAATACGATATTGACTTTTAAGTTTGGTAGGATTGATTAGACTTAGGAAAACAAGTCATATCCTGGTCTTCATATGGAAAGTGGTAAAGGATCATTAATCTACTGTTCCTTCTGCATGATGTCATTCCATGGCACTGCTTCTCTACCACAGCAATAGACTGCATATCTAGCATCCAAGATTAGACAATTTTTCACTTAGAATCTGAATGTTTAGAAGGATACGCATGAGAAAATTATATTTCTCAGCAGGCATTTTCATATACAGAGGCTATAATCCTGATTATTTCAGTACAACTGAGTGTATTATTTACTGACTGTTGAAAATTCTAGAGGATAAAGAAATTATAGGGAAATTGCTATGGTAAATTATGGCATGCCTTTCACCAGGGACTCATAACCTCTCTTCTGCTCCCAAGAGAATGTAAAAGATGCAGACCCTATCTTTCAATGTAATGTAATGTAATGTAATGTAGTGAAATGCAATGCTTCCTCTACTTAAGGGAGCCAGTAGTTGGAAAACCAGTGCAGAACTGCCTGATTCCTCACGATAATTTAGTTGGCAGCTGTGTGCAGAGCTCCATGGGAGTAAGATTTGTCTGGGCTAGTGACATGAAAGGGATTCAGCAAGGGGGTTCATACACAGCATGAATCTACATGCCAGAAAGCTCTTGGAGGGGAGAAACAAAAATAAACCTCACCCACTAGCTGTGTAGTGTGACTAACAGCAACAATCCTCAGGTAAACAACATTTACACCATGGCAAAGGAGCTAGCCTGTAACAACTGCTTTTTCTATGCACAAAGTCACTTTGTCTAGCCTTTCTTAATCTCCCAGCAGTGCTGGGAGGAAGGGCTGTATACAATGAACTGGCTTAGTGACTGGTACACAGGTTAAAAGGTGACTATGCTGAAAGATACAGGATGGTTTGGTTGTACACTGTCATGTGTTCCATTCAGTTTCAGCCATGATCTGGCCTAAACTTGGGGTGATTTGACTTCAAGTTTTGATCATACATATTTTAGTATCATGCGTGAGTCAGCAGAGATTGTGTCTTATAATAATTCTGCAAAACTGTGGAGAATTTGTGCCTTTTTAAAAAAGTTTACTCTTTCTCAAATAAAAAACAAACCAACCATTTTTAATTTACTGTTGAAAGAAAGGTTATTAGTAATAAAAATAAAATCACCAGGGCCATGTGAGCAAACATGGGAACAAATACATACCCATATGTAAAGTCAGAGCCAGAGCTGAGAGCTTTTCAAAACACCTGCATTTAAATTTTGACCTTAGACTTTTCTCCTTGTTATATTTCCCCAGGTTTATCCAAAATTTGCAAATAAACAATCCCATCAAACTGCATGACTTCTCCAGGAATTCAGTGTGTCCATCTGTTTGTGAATCAGTCACAGGCAGAATAAAGTAAACAATAAATACATGAAGATACAAATAATAAGACTTTACCAGAGGAAAAAAAAAATGCATAGCTTCTCATGCCAGGAATATGGCATGTATTCTAAAACTGACAGTATTTTTACATTTATTCTGGGAGAAAAAAAAAAGGCAGCAGCTCAGCAGGCTTTCTGTGATTTCTTAACAGACACTTCTTCATTTAGTGTTTATTCCCTTTATATTTCTTCCAAAGAGCAGGATTTATGTAACTGTTCTTTATGTTATTATAATCTCCTCCTAGTTTGAATGTTCACAATGAAAGGTGCCCCACGGAGTTTAAAAGATTCTTAATTCTGTCTGAAAAGTTGTTAGCTATTACTATTAAAAGAAATATTTATGAGGAGATACTGAAAGGTTTTGAGGGGATTTTTAGGGTGAAGAAGGAAAGACTAAAGGAAAAAAAAAAGTGTACAATTATGTTAAAAAGTTGCTACAGTGAAGAATTTTTTATCTTGGTACCACTGAGAATGCTACCAGAAAAAGTTTAAGTTGAAGCAAAGGGGAAGAATTTTTTCTCTATTTGTTCACATTATGAATTTAACAGCAGCCAAGATATCATTGCTGCTTTCTCTACGTAGCTACTTTTATCCTGCTGTTCAAGACATTCTCAGGAAGGGATCTTTTTCTGCAGATCATCTGCTGCCAGGTTGCCACTTCTTTCCCATGCACATGCAGAGATATTATTTCCCAAGCAGTCCCAGCTCTTCATGATATTCAAAGGCAGATCAGAAGTGTAGACAAACTGAAATGTTTTAGCGTGGATGAGGACAAAACAGATAAAGTAGAAGGCAGTACAATTCAATATTTTAATGGTACTGAAGGTGCTGTTGGGAAGGGATGGTGAAAGGAGTTCTGTATGGGCAAGTTTTTTGATAGGAGAAGAAGTCTGAAGACTTAAGCAATGGACAAGATTAAGGAAGACAAAGGTCATTCTCAGGCTTTTAGGGAGATTTTGTGGGAGGTTTTCTTCTCTGAGATGCTGTTAGTGCAGACATCTTCCCCTTCTTATCCCCTCAGTCCTTCAGTATCATTCATATGAACTTCTCTTTCCCAGCACTGCAGGGACTCCCCATTCCCAGTCTGGTCTTCCTTGAGGGTCCCCCCAGCCACCCTATCCTCCCAGGTGTTCCGTTTCCTAATTTTTCTCACTTCTGCCACCTCTCATGCTTCTTAAAGAAGGCTTAATCTCCTCTGAGAAACCTTTGTTTTCCTGTGTCATCCACCCAGTCCACTGCATGAATTCAGACCAGGAGGAAATGGGCCATCTCCAAATGTGAGGTTGGGACACAATCTCCAGCGTTGCCATTCCAGCTCCTTCTAAATAGTGTGAACTTTTCCCAGCAATATCTACTGCCCTGACCCCACCCTCAGCCTTAGCAACAGAGGGCTCTGAATATACAACATGAGGACTGACTGTTCAGGTTAAGAAAATACAGTCTAGAAGAAACTAGCATAAGGTATACACTCAGTTAATTAAAAATTGCTTTCAAAGAGCAGTCAACAAATTTGTATGATTACGTAATTAGAAGGGTGCAATGAATGGGTCTACAAAGAGTCTATTTTAAGCATAGTTCCATGTCACAGTCAGGTCTGCCTTGGAAGAGAGAATAGTAAGTGAGCTTATTATGTTTGCAAGCAATCTCTCCCGAGTAAACAGTGGTTACGAGATTTCAAAGAATTAAAAAATTAGAAAAATTATCTAAAATAAATAGCAGCTCAATACCCTTATGTAGGAATGGTTGACTGCATGAGTATACCCATAATATATATTTATATAAGTAAACCATAAAATGAGAAGATTAAGTGTAAAAGACTAGATTTTTTTTTCTTTATATCAGTGTGGATAATATAAAAAAAGGTCTTAAAGTGAAGCAAAATAAATTTAGGAAAATATTTTCCAATGGCAAGTGTAGTTAGGTGCTGGAATAGGTACTCTGGAAGACCAGAGATATTTAGTCATTATTTCCTCCTGTTGGCCAAAGGAAAAACTAGATATCTTCTCAACGTCCTTTCTAGCCCTTATGTCCATCATGATATAGTCCCAGCTTGCTGCCATTTGTAAAATGCATCTCTATTTCATACAATAGTACATCTCAGGAGCAGTGGTTTGTAATTTAAATGCTAGTGTTTCAATTTCATATTCTTATCAGAAAGATGAAGTCAAGACTGAGACCACACAATCTGGAAAAAAAAAAATCTATCTTCCACCATCCAGCATAATATAAGTGGGTTTATTTATCTGTACAAAACATAATGTCCTTAATTAAAATCACTCAAATCCTTTCAATAAATTCTTTTTGTTTTTCATTAACAAATTTGACCTGCTTTAAGCCAGCAATATCCATGAACAAATCTCTGGCATGGTTTGTCAGTCAGTGTGGTCCAAGAACCATTCCCAATGTACAGCTTGTGTGCAGCCCTCTGATTTGGAGGTTCAGATGGTTCGTTAGACATGAGCCAGGCCATACCAGTGGATCTTGGCACCCAGCAAATAAAACTTCTCTGTTAGCATTCCTTGTATAAATGTCACCTACGTCTTGGCATAGTCATTGGCTTGGATTTCAGGTGATGCCTGTAAGTGTAAATATAAAAAATCAACATTGAACAGAACAAAACAGACAATGTAAAAGAAGATTTAGGCACTGAGTTTCATTACAGCAGCAAGGACAATAATATCCAAAGATTCTGCCTCACCGTTTCTCCTACTGTAGTTAAAAAAAAAAATCTTCACAGGTTTTTTAATTTTTTTAATCTCATAAATCCCACTCTTATGAAGTGCATCCACTCTCATGAAGAGATTATGAACAAGCAACCACAAGCAAGCTTCCTAAATTTGCCTTCATATTGGAATGTTTTGGCCATTCTTACATAACAACCTTAAGGAACACTATTCAGCATCTTACTTAACAGCTATTTTTAGAAAGACACATCAACAAAGGCACCGACTGAAAGTATAAACAACAGCTATGTGGAAATGCATTTCAATACCCAGGCTTATGAAAGAAGTGTCAGCCCTCATGAGGTGGCTAAATATACCATAGTCTTCAGGAACACTGCCCACAGCACAGTACAGAAGCGAGTGGAACCAGGACTCATCTGAGGGTTGGCTGCAATAATCCAGAGCAATTATCCATAACATGTGAGAGCATTGTGAAGAGCTTAGGTTGTGAAATGTATCATCTTCGGAGAAACAACCTATAGGTTGAAAGCTGCACTCCATATAAAGTCACTGTTCTCCACTTCATAAAAGAAGAAAAAGAAAGAAGGAAGAAAGAAAGAAGAAAGAAGAAAAACAAGAAAAGGAAAAGGAAAAGGAAAGGGAAAAGGAAAAGGAAAAAGAAAAAGAAAAAAAAGAAAAAGAAAAAGAAAAGAAAAAGAAACAGAAAAAAGAAAAAAAGAAAGAGAAAGAGAAAGAGAAAAAGAAAGAGAAAGAGAAAAAAAGAAAAAGAAAAAAGAGAAAAAGAGGGCTATTTCATGACAGTGAAAGGTAACGAAGGGCTATTTAACGGTATTGAAAATTAACAAATTCACAACTGGGGAAAGAAAATGCTCTCTCACGGTCTACAATTAGGCGCAGGAGGTGCCATGGCAGGTCATTCGAGCTGATTCAAGAAGGAATGCGACATCCAAATCACCTCGAAGTTCTTGTTATCCTACTGTACTAACAAAAAAAATAGTATCAAACCACATGCCTTGAGTTTTACAAATATCTCTGTCTAGTCAAGCTCAGGGTAAAACTTACCGCTGCAGAGCAAATTAGCCTGTGTCTAGGTACTGTCTGGTTCTTATATTTTCTTCTGAAACACTAAATTCCTGGCCACCATCATGATGACAGACCATGGAAAAGCTTAATTTCTTCTGTCAGGAAACATATTTATAAATCCTGTCACAAGTAAAACAGTCAATATATACTATTAGGAACAAGAATTTAGTGACACAGAAAATCTTCTAAATATGGTTTATATCTGTTTTTCAGGTATATATAAATTATTCCGTCAGATACAGCAGATACAAATGCTAGCTTTTACTCTGATACATTTAATATGTTTCTGATTAAATAACCTGTATACTTATAATTAATTTTGAAATATAAGCAAACATTCAAAGTAAATAACAGAAGCCTGCACATCTCTAGGACACTCGTCATTGTGGGTTTTTTGACTGTAGACAAAACTATCCATGGAAATGTCAATATAAAAACACCCTTCCATCACCTGCTCTGAATAGCATTACCAAGCATCTTATAAAATTTAAGGATAAAATGTCAGTGTGTAGCTTTGAAGACGGAGAAAAACCTTTTTGTGGCTCGTCTTCCCACAGTGTATGAAGAACACCCAATTCTCAACAGGAGGAAGAGAGAGAATTATGTGCTATCATTATCTAGAAGTGAAATATTTGTTCCAAGGATTTTGTTTTGAGGAAATTTTGTGGCTGAAGTGCTAGGAAAACAAAATGTCATGACTGGCTTCCTTTTCAGTGAGCCCCAAACGTTGCATGGGGATATAAGTGCAGGGAGTGGGAGAAACAGGAGAAAAGGCAGAAGGCGTATCCTTTAAACTGTAGGTCAAAGCTTCATTCACCAACATATTCGGTGAGTGGAGTTTTGCAGATGTTCACACCACTCAGGGAAACGTGCTGGTCTCTGTAGGCTCCCTGTACAATCAATAGAAAGAGGTAGACAGAAGTTTACCTTGGGAGGCCCTGCAGTTACACCCAAACCACATAGCTGCATGATGCAGGACACCACGGAGGGGTTGGTCTCCTGATCAGGAAGCAGGAAAAATGTGATAAACTCTCTTCTCATCCAATGAGCAGTCAGAACTTAACCTAACATGCAAGGGACAAAGTCTTGCAGGTTAGATGGAAGTCTGTCAGACCTGTCTCTCTTACAGAAACCTGAAATACTCATCAGCAAGGCTAGTGGTTAAACTTTGATTTCAGGTCCTCCACCTGCACCCTGACTCCTCTTGCCTTCTCATCCATCATGCTCCCTTATAGTGATTCCAGTGTACAATAAATTACCTCGTACCTTAAAACCCAGACTCTTGGGCTACCTTTCTCACAGAGTATCAATGTTGGCATGAAACTCTTCTTTGGTCCATTCCCAGGCTTTCTCACTAAGAGAACTAGTTGAGTCAGACCGAACTGGAGCCTACAAGCAAGTTAGCACATATACAGTAAAGTCAATGAGTGAAATAGGACTTTAGATGAAGGCAGAAACAAAGCAACTTGACGATATAGTTGAAGCCATACATGTGGGGATTTACTTTTCCAATAAGGATATGTTTTCTTTGCAAAGTCTTGGATCTACTTTATTCACAAGAGCAGTAGTAAGCTTTCATTTCCCACTTCCTAACATGAAGTTATGAAATGCCATTGCTATTAGCCTGATTGTGCCTTAATAACAATGAAAGAGGTCAGAGAAAACTGGGTTTGATTCTCCCATCATTCCAAAAGGGCTTTCAGTGAGACCACAGCAAATCCCAATACCCTGTTAGGACATGTAGTAACTTGTGAAAATTTCAGGTGATCTTAAAAGAGGGTGAAATATTGTAGAATGAGAGAATAAAAAGAGAACAGTCCAGCAGTGTCTGCCACAGCCAGTAGAAAAGCAGAGTTTTGGAGGAACCACAAGCACTTGTGTTTTTTCTCTCATCTTTTTAAACTCTCCCTCCCCCCATTTTTTCCCCACACAAAACAGGACATAGGAAAAGATAGGTCAGGGAGCCCTGTTATTAAGCAAATGTATCCTTTGGATAGAAGGAAAAGAAGGATATGCAGAACAATCCCCATTTGTTTATACTTTTGTAAGATCAGCCCTGATAGTACTCCCACATTTCTCTTTATTT
>NW_010138154.1:92155-111207 GCF_000699245.1 Pterocles gutturalis | reverse complement strand
TATATTACTCCCCCATTTCTCTTTTTTTTTTTTTTTTTTTTTTTTTTTTTAATTTAATCTACATTGCAGCGCAATTCCTCTAATTGAGATACAGGTCAAAACAGTTTTATATCAGATGGGATTCTAAACCTAAATATAATCTGTAGATATTCAGAAACATCAGAAATAATTCACTCAAACATAATGCACAGCATTTAAATAAAAACACCCTAAAAACTACTTGTGCTATTATAAAATAGGCTCGGTTTGCATACCTGAGAATACCAAAAGGCATAATCCATCAAAGGAGAATAATCCTCTGTTGTGCTATAAACACAAATCAAGGGAGTATAAAACCTATGTAATGTCACACTTTTATATTAAAACATAAATGTTAGCACCAGGATAGATTTTGCTTTCAAGATACAGATCTGTTTTGCATTGCCCCTGGGTGAGCTCATTACATGCCAGGTTGACTCTAGTTTGGTTTGCAATGGATTTCAGCAAGCAGTTTTCTAACTCTACAAGGGTGATGATGTTTCAGCTTGCTCTGGCATGAAATCTTTCAATAGTAGAAATTTTCTGGCTTGATAAAGACTGTAGATCTCCCCAGGAAAATCGTGTGCTTGCGCAGCTTGCATAGCTTCCACTGGTAGCAAGATTTTCACAAAACATAAAATCCTAGACACTGTGATGTGAATTACAGTTTGGAACAGGAGGAAAGTGTATTGACCCAAGTTGATTGATGTTAGACCCCGAAACTGAATCTCCTCTTTAGAATTTAAATTTTGAGAAGTTGTATCTCTGTATAAGTCAAGTATACTATTATACTGGGAACTGTATAATATATAGTAATGCAGACAAATGAGGAACATGGAATATTGAAAACAGCATTGATAGATTTGGGTTACGAGGTATTAAAGCCAGCTTTCACCCTCTTTCGGGGAGATTGAAACTTCAGCAATAGCACAAAATTATTTTTTAACTATCCAAAGCATCTAACAATGTGTTTGTGTTACAACCTGCACATCAGTTTTATCTCTTCAGATCCTAATCCTCTACAATGCTGAAAGATCACTATGCAGTATAGTCCTTCTAAAGAAAATTACCTAGATGAAAGATGAATGGTCTAATTTGTCCTACATGAAATGTCCCTTCTGGGCTTATGTAGATATCATCTTGGCATATAGATTCCTTTCCCACAGGTTGGCAGCTGGGAAGGACGAATGACAGAAAAGAGATGTGAGATCAGAAGTGCTCAACTCTGCCGGATCTGAAGTCAATGGAACTTCGAAAATCCTGACCAAAAGTGATATGTATAATATAGTTAACAAGGAAATAAGAGTTCTTCTACTTGAAAAACTTGGAGTTTCCTACATTTGTTATTTGTTTCACCCCCAATTCTTCAGAGTGAAGTGGAAGGGCAAGGGCTAAAGCCAAGGCAATGGGAGACAGAAAAAGAAGGATTATGGGAAGAGATGAATGTTCTTCAATCGCCAGTAGTTTTTTCAGTTGCCAACTTTCTGACGAGTATAGGGCAGGAGCCTGGCAATGTGTGTTCTGGTAAAGGCCAAGGAAACCAACCCAGGGGACTGAAAAGAGGACATCTTGTTGCATGCACCTGTGGGAGTGTGCCCTGTGACCAAGGCTGTTCGCCTCCACCCGGAGGGAAGTCATAGTCCTCTCTTTCTGAGACAGCTCTGATAATGGTGGGCAGAAAGGTTCTGAGCATGGCGTTGCAGCAAGAGGTCTGCATATTCACCCAGGTCTGCCTCAGCAACCTTCAGCATGTCAGGTAGAGCTACCATTCTTGGCAATGGCTGGGTGCTAACAGAGGCTGGAACAGAGGTGGTGGTGACCAGCTACAGTGGATCTTCCTCTATAAATTTAATCCTCTGTAACTGACACTGCTGGAAAACTCTCATTTATGGCACGACACCAGTAGTTGAAAACAGACAAGAAGCAAAAGCTGTTTAGCAGTTTTGAAAAAAAAGAAGACTGGGAAAACAAATGCCCAGCAGGTAGGAAAACAAATCCGTATTGATACTCAATAGTCATCTGCTGAGAATGAAAGCAGCATTCTAGAATTAGTAAAATAATCAAACAATGTTGAAGGGTAGCAGAGGGGCATCCAAGTGTGTGTGATTCACTTCCTACGAAATCAATCCACTTAAAGTCATCACAGTTTCACAGTATTTCTGGGTTGGGTTTTTTTTTGGCTCTTATGTAAGCTGCACATGCAATACAGAAATGTACTTTGATGTTTTATCTTTGCTTTAAAGGGCAAAATTAGAACCAAGATTTTTTTTAAGGTAACACCACCGGGCTGTACACCCTTAAAGGTGGGGGAAGGGGATGTTGTTGTCTGTCATTGACAGATGCATACATTATGAAGTCAAAAGGGACATGAAGAGTTACTGGGAGATAAAGCATACACAGTGCAGAGGAAGCCTGTTGCTGCTTTTCAAATTAAACTTAATGCGAAATACATCAACAATTTCAGTTGCCTTTAAACTCTGCTGTCCAGTGTTCCTTACCATCTCTACTAAGAGTTATTTATATTTTCAGTCTGAAGATTTTTCTACCAACTGTCTCTCATTATGTGATTCTCTCTTAGATTAAATAAATGCCTATTATTAGAAATTTCTTCTACAAGGTAAATACCAGAAGACTAATCATGTAAGCCTCCAACCTGACCTTCAACAAACTAGTCAGTTTGAGTTTCTTTATTTTTTCTAGCTAACATGTCTTTTCTGAACATCAAATAATTCCTGAAGCACTTTTCCAAAGCCCATCAAACTTCTGAAAAAATATAGAGACTACAGACAGCCAGTACGTCAGAAGAAGCTGAGCATCTTCTACAGAGTTAAGATAATCTTTTCAATCTAGTTGACTCGTACCTACTTCTGTGTCCAAAAGTTACATTCATCTTCTGGAACACCACTTTGCCCTGGCAGAATATGGTCTCTACCTAATAGACTACCTAATTTCTAGAACTACTCCTTTACCAAAAACCATACTCTGACGGCACCCTTTCTTTATTCCAAGTTCACATTTGTCTTCTGTGAAACTAGAGATGGTAAAACCTCAGAATATCCTTGTACTATTGCTATTACTTTGTTATATTGTTGCACTGTATATTTTTGTTGTTTTACATTAATTTAAATACAAAGTATCGGCTACCTGTAATAGAAATTCATAAACTGTACCATGTCAAGTCATATTACATTGATATTCCATATACTGCAATGACATAATTTTTGTAGGATACTATTTATAGACAATGTCTCAATATATCAAATTATTTCATTACCAGGAAACAGGACACTTTTATTTTTACAAATATTTATTCCACATTTTCAGTGGGAATAAACCCTATTTTGTCCTGTCCTGTAGACTGGTAAGGCTTTTACATAGGAAGTTAAGCAATGGCATCAATAGAAATTTTGTAATTCCTTTAGCCTTGTTCTTGATTTTATAAACTCCTGGTATAAGCCCTGGTAGAGAAATGGGTCTCAGAATTGCTATACCTGCACACCACTTTAGCTGAAAAAGAATATTGGCTACAAACAGAGGACATAATTTATCCAGCTGTTTTGCTGTGTACATTAGTGGAGGTTGAGATGTTCATAACACAGTAGAATATGTAAAGAGGTTCTAATGGATTTATGCCAACTTCATATTGCGTGCTTCACGTTAGGCTTACTCATGGGTAAAACTACGAAATTGCCTTCGCATGGAAAAGTAAATGTTGCTTGCTCTGAAGTGCTAGAATTCTGCCTGCTGGCAATTTTATTGGGATATTAGAAAACTCAAAACACACTGTTGGATAGGAGATAGTGTACCATTTTACATCTTTGCTAAGAGCAGTCTGAGGGCAAGTAGGAAACACACCAACCAAGCCAATGCACCTGTTTTCAGGTTTATTACATTTAGCACAGGGGAAAACAAGAGAAAAATTCATAATGAAACAAGCACAAGCTGTATGTTTTAATGGACTTTGATGAAACTGGGACCAGCCACAGCTCCCTGTTTTTTTTCTCATGGGCAGTGAAAGCTCAGCTCAGTTGACAACAAGGAGAATAAAGGGCTGTGAAAATTAATATTAAGATGCCAAAGGAAATTTGGCAAAATTGTAGAGCCAAATGAAAATGTTTAGTTAATTAATTATGGCATGATAAACTTGAAAAAAGCCTTATGATGTTGCACTCCAATAAAGCCGATATGTATGCTATACCCACTCTGTACAATTGAGTGGGTATACAAAAGAACTTTTTAGTATGCTGTTAATTTTCTTTAAAAATAGCCTTTTTCTCTTCATTTGAGCTAAAGCCAAATCCTTTCTTTATAAATGAAAGATTGTTTAGTTTTGCTTTCATGACCTCAGTTCACTGTTCTGTACTTTCAAAGCTCAAACAACTGAATCATTCTAGTGAATTAAGCCATAAATATTATTGCATTTGTTTCCTCTTAACTAATCATGGGTTCATAGCTGTAACTCTGCTAAAGGTTTCATTAAATCAAAAATTAAAGAGTCTTTTAACAAATATTTTAATATCTAAAGCAAATTCTGAAACAAATTCACATTTTCTGATAACAACAAGACATTATTTACACCATCTGTAAACCTACATTTGTCCTGATTCCAGCAGGGACAGAGTTAACTTTCTTTATAGTAGCTAGTAAGATGCTATGTTTTGGATTTGTGCCGAGGAGAAGGCTGATAACATACTGATGTTTATAGTTGCTGCCAGGACAGTCAAGGACTTTTCAGCTTCTCTGCTGTGCCAGTGTCTGCAGGTGCAGGAGAAGCTGGGAGGGAGCACAGCCCCAATTGCTAGCCTAGGATTCAACCTTGGGTTTAAGATTGAGACCCAAATTGGCCAGTGGTGTATTCCTTATCATGCACATCATGCCCAGTATATAGCTGAGGTGCTGTCCAGAAGCTCACTCTCTCTCTGGGTCACCCCTCTCTTGGGATCATCTTGCTCTCTTGGTCGGCTCTTGGTCTGTTGGACACTTGGGCTCTTATCTCTTTTCTGGGATTGCAGTTTTGGGACTCTCTCTGTTCCAGGATGGCTAGCCAGGAATGAGCTGAACTTTGGTCATCAGGTGGTGAGCATTTTCA
Organism: Pterocles gutturalis; assembly: GCF_000699245.1. Classification (NCBI taxonomy): domain Eukaryota; kingdom Metazoa; phylum Chordata; class Aves; order Pterocliformes; family Pteroclidae; genus Pterocles; species Pterocles gutturalis. The sequence goes on along the minus strand of NW_010138154.1, from coordinate 106,100 downwards.
CTGTGTACACTCATTTGCATATATTAGTATTATCTTTATTATTGTCATTATTATTTTCAATTTTATTGTAGTTTAGTTATTAAATTGTTCTTATCTCAACACATGAGTCTCTTTTCCCTTTACATCTTTAATTCTCTCCCCCATCCTGAGGAGGGGGAGGGTGAGTGAGCAGCGATGTGGTGTTTTGCTGTTAGCCAGGGTCAAACCACAACAATGCTTTTCAAGAGGACCTAGAAATCCAAAGATTTCAGGCAGTGCGTAGGTTAGAGAGAAAGAGGTAAGAAAAGATATTTGAAATTTGAGTGCTTTTATCAATTAATCAGTTCAGCTCTAGAATGCAGCCGAACAACAGCAAACAGTTTCACTCCAATTCACAAAGTTACCCTTGTTTTCAAAATAACTAAAGCTTTCAAATGAAGGTCATCTGTCACCCAGTTTTAGGTAAAATGTAAGGTTTCAAGTGAGGAAAGACAAAAGAGGAATCTCAGGAAAATAAGCAAAAAACTATTATGGCATTGAGAAAGGACTAGGAGTAGATCAGAAGGCAGAGAGGGACAAGCTCACACTGAACTGTGCAAAAGTAGAGGTGGGAGAAAGCAATCTTACTCAGCTTGGCAGATCCCAAATACCCCTCCTACAGATCCCATCTAAGCTAGACACACATTTTTCCTTTGTTAGGTCAATGGTTGTGTGAGACAATATCTTTGAGATGGAATCAGAGGCCTCTGGATGACAGCGAAAGAGCAGGGGACCTTTATCGCACCAAGGGAGAATGAAGCTGTTGTGCATCTGTGATGTGACTGTGGCAATGGAGTTAACATAAGAATCCAATGCACCTCTTAATGCAGGATTCAGTTGCCACACATGGTTGCTTCTCTGCTTCCTCTCCCTCTCCACCAGCCCTTTGTTTTGCTTTGTTTTTAAACACACACACGCACACACACAAAAAAGGTGCAAAATTCAGGCAACTATTAAAGAAAAGTCTATATCTAAACTACATTCCTATGTTTTTCCAGTCTGAAACCCAGTTTCTCTGTTTTCAGTAATGTTGAATACTCAGATGTCTGTTTACTTATGCAGGTGATGTAAGAGAGAACCTTGTTCTGTTTACGTCTTTCCTGTTATTTTTAGCCTAATGATGGTTGGAATTAACTGGATTTACTGTCCTTTAAAATACTCACATGTACCAAAATCTCCCACAGAAAAGCATATAAAATTAAAGGCTGACAGTTGCATCGCCCTTAGCCTGTCATTCTGCATATGAATAACAACTTGTCTTTGTCCACCTTTCCAAAAACCAAGAATTGGAAAGGAACAGGGCATTTGCATCAGCTCCTTCTTCTAAAGTATATTCTTACTGAGAAACTCCATATGGTGGAAAACAAAACAAGTACAATGAAAACCAGTGTTATGCAACATCTATTAAAAATCAAATGACTCACTACACAGAAATTTGCCAGGCCTGAAAGAAACTAAAAGCCGGTTAGCCTCACTATAGCAAACTCCTGAGATCTGAAGGGATGTTTGTTATTTTGGAAAGTTGTTCCCAGAAATGGGTTTGGCATTTGCCAAATCAGCATTATAAAGACAGATCAAATTTGACTTGAATATCTTTTTGCAATACTTATAGGGGGAGAATTTCATATTCAGAATTCCATTCAAAATGTTGAAACAGTAAGAACATAAAGAAGGAGGAATTTGTATTCAGATATTAAATGTAGCGTTTACTGGGAAAAGCAAGACAAACAGGATTACTGTCTTCAGGCTCAGTCTTGTGCAGGATGTCAATTCTCACAGAGCCAATTACTGCTGAACTAAAGGATTTTTACTACTGGAGTTATAAACAAGGAGTTGCTATATCTGAGTCTTGTTATATTGAAGCTAGGCCACGTATCTAAAAACAGATTGAGAATACCCATGTCATTTCAGAGATTCAGCTTTGCTTTACAGGACAGACTTATCTCTTCCTGAAATTTGGAGTGGTTTGTTTCTGGTTTTACTTTGAGCAGCACCTGAGGTGGAAACGTTCAATACTCCCCTTAGGGGTGCAAGGGGTTGTTCATCTTCTGCTTTTCCTGAGGGACAGGGGAGGGAAAAGAGATGGGGCAGGAAAAAGCAAGAGGGTAAACAAACATTTTGTGATGAGAAACACAGGAGTAAACTACATGGTGAAGGAGAGGTACCACCTCTGGCCTTCCCTACTCAACTAAAGAAATTATTTTGGACACAGAATATTGAGTTTCAGAGAACTATGCAAATACTAATGAATTGTGCACAGTGCATAAATTGCGCATAGTGCATAAATTGCATATAGCACTTACTTTTCTGGTCTCCTGCTAACTTCCTCTGACTTTGTAACAGGCAGCAAAAGACACATGTATTTGATTCAGAGCTTATCTACACAGGAAAATGGACAATAATTCTGAGTGTCCACACAGAGATCTATTCTGGAAAAGCTATTGTGGTTCCTGTCAATTTCCCCAGGCAAATAAATTCCTTCGACTGTTAATATTGATTTTGAACAGCAGCTGGTGAGAGTGCAATCAGAACAATACAGTTAAATGAGAAATTAGACTTTCTTCCCCTCGCCCTTAGAAGCAAAATTAAAATGTCAAATACAAGTGAAAACAGTGTGCGTGTATCTGTACAACTGCATTTTGCTGCATCAGGGAGAGGAATATAGCCACGCCAAAAATGGTCTGGATAGATGAATCAGTTATATTCATGATATTGAGGATCCAGCACCCTTTTTCTCAGCTCTTGAGAAGTACAATACAAAAAAAAAGCTCATCATGCCCAGTTGTCCTTCCAACAAGTTGGTAAAATTGACCCTGCTATTAAAATGCCTGAAATTATAGCGTATCTCTTTGAAAACACACTTACTGTAACTGATTGTCACCAAGGACTTTGTCAGTTGCTAAATTGTAGGCTTTTCATTTCTTCTGCCACTTATCATTACCCTTTGTCACCTTATTTGTTCTAGCCAATTTAATTCATTGATGTTGGTTGCAAAGGCTATAAAACTCTATGTGATTCTTGGGGAATTTGAGTCAACCTCATACATGATAAGCAGAGTGTAGACTGTGGGATTGTCAGAGATGCAAGTTACTCTGTCCTTTTGATGCTGTTAGACATGGATTGGAGAAGAAAGCTGCCAGAGACTTAAAAAAGAAATCTACATATGGACTTTCCACTCTCTGAAATACAAGAACACATGCTTTAAAAAGTTAATTCAAAAGAGTATAACCTTTTCAGTTCATGGATATGCTCTTAAGACAAGAGTAAATCAGAACTTCTATCAAGGACTTACTATTATTTTAATATCTCTGATATAGCACTCACTAAACACCTGATAGATCTATAGGAGACCCATTACAAGCCTGAAAACTGCTGAAAAGACTCAGTTTTCAAAATTTTTGTTGGCATCTGAACTTCAGCTGAGGTGCATTACTCATTTGAAGCTTGCTAAATTGTCAAGCAGACCAAGTGAGCCCTGAAGAAAATGCCTCTGCACTTGAACCTCAAAGTTTCAAAGCAAAGTCATTAAAATGCTTACAGAGCTGTACAATGTAGAACAGCAGCTCTCAATTCCTTAGACTGCATTTGGGGCAGCAGTAGAAGGCACCACCACCCCTCAACTCTTGTAGACAGTGAATCCGTGGCTTCATTTGTGACTGGAACATGAGAGCTCAAGGCAAAGTACCAGGAAGCAGAAATATAAAGTGAAAGAACGCATCCATGTTAGTTCCCTGTCAAATCACACAGACAAGGGTTTCCAAGTAGTACTGTTAGACTCATAGAGATAATTCTGTTACAGTGAGATTGATGGATCACTTATTCCAAGTAACTCTATTATAAGCCACTGATTAATCAATCTTAAAAACAGACAGTAGAAGGAACTGCTAACTATGTGTATTGGGACATCTTATTTGTTATGAGTCAATATTTAGACACAGAAGTTGTCAAAGGAGAAATAAGAGACCAACATACGAAAAAGTACTTTCTGAGAAATAGGTCAAAGACTAAACTATTTTTTAATTAAGTTTGACTGCTAAGACACGAGCAAGTGGTTCATTCAGCCAAAAGAGCTGTCTTCATTATGCCAAAGTTACAATTTTTCACTCAACTTTGTAGACAATGTCTCTGAACTAACTCAATGAGTGAAATACAGTAGAGAAACATGACAAAACCAGAGTCACAACTGGAGTCCACCAGGTTCCAGCTAGTGAAGGGGCAATTAAATTTGCATAGTTACCTTGGTATGAACTGTACAGACCACAGCCCTGTCTCTGACAGGGGTCCATAACTAAGGGACAATGCTTAAAGCGCATCAGAAGAGGATAAGCACAGCATGAGACACCTCTGAGTTATTCTCCCAGCTTCACGGAGTTTTAACTTCAGATGGACTTCTCTTCCATTCATTTGCCCGGTTTTTTTTATTTCTTTCTCTTTCTGGTTTCTTCAGGCATGAAACACGTCACAAAAAGTCTGAGAAAACACGGGACTGACAACAAATACTAGTTAAGGAGGCTGAAGATGTTCACCCTGCAAGCCAAAGAGAAAGGGGAAACCAGCACTCATTCAACCAGCTTTCCTTCCTTTTTAACCTCTTCTCTTTATCTCTGGGCTTTTTCTTATCTTTCTGCCAGTGTATGGGGCCAGAAAAATCCCCAGCTTTGTCCAAAGTTTAAAAAAGAGCCCCATTACTTTGCATCTGCTTGGGGACGAGTCGCTCACTAAGAGTTGTTCATCTTGATTACAGTACCTTGAAGATTGTGAAGGGACTTTTAAGGATTTATGCTTGTTTAATTCTACAGAAGACTGATGGAAAATGTGCTAACAAACACAAAACATACAAAGAGGCACTCCAGAGCAATAAGATAAAGTATTGTTAGTCTCCGTGTTGTATAGGAATAGAAACACTGAGTTTAATGTGCTGCATTTCCCAGTGACAGTGAAAGCTCTGGAGTACAATGTCCTGGGAAGCTCTGAGGTCTGCATCACTCAGCATCTTTAAGAACGCATTAAATGAACATTTGACATAAATACCCAGGTACAGCTGATCCTGAGTCAGGACAAGGGTTTGGACTGGCTGACTTCTTGCACTAGCAATTTCTATGATTCATGATGGTCACAGTACTAAGCTTTGGGTTTTTTTAACACCTTTCTGAAATAGGATTTAAAAAATAACTTGCTCTTGTGTGGTATCACAAGGAAGCTGAAATATTTCCTCTGTCTCATCCTTCTACAGCTTCAGACTCAGTTTCTTGCATATGTAAATTGCCCTTGCTCTAAATATAACTCTGAGAAGAAAAATCAAGCTATAGTCCAAAATGAATTGCAGACTGTTTTACTGCAGGGTATTTCTTCTGCTATCTATGAGGCCTGGGGCACAAGTTTCTTTCACTTTTTGTCTTACATTATGAACTCTGGGTCTCTGGAACAGGCCATATATTTTCTACCATGGGTTTTCCTTCTGTCTCATCCATTTAAAATGTTTTCAGTAGCATTAATTATTTATTAATTATTCACTGAAGGAAAACCATTTACATCACATTTGGAAACATGACCAGCAAAAAGTAGCAAAACCATACAGTTTAACTGGTTATTTATTAAGATAATAACTAACTTATACTGCCTGTCTCCAGTCAGGTATTTAAATAAAAAGCTCTAATAATCATTCTTAAAGCACTGGTGAAGGAATTCCTCTCTTATGATGCATAAGTGGAACTGGCCGATGGTTTTTAAAGCCTGCAATCACTTCCGCCTTGCTCATATGTTCTGTTTTCCATCTGGACAGAGGCCAGCTATAAATCTCTTGGCTCACATATGAAAGAGACAACTTCCAGTCTCCCTTTCTGTAGGGCCATTATTTGTGATTTACAAGTATTCGGGCAATTACTAGCATTCCATAAAACTACAAATAAGTCTCAAAAGCTGCAGAAATCAGTCTAACAATGAAAGACAAACCTGAAACTGCAAAATTAATGACTTCCTGTTTTCTACTGATTAGGCTGCTGGCTGAAGAGCATCAGACTTCTGTTGAAAAATAAGCAGCACTACTACATATAATTTACACACGGCAATTGTTTTTCTTAGACTACACAAGCACTAAAAACCTTGCTTAACCTAATGAATAAAGTACAAACAACATCAAACATTCCATCAACACTAAAGATAGTTCGTTAACTGCAAATGAGTAGAAGAATGGACTAAACAATCAATGACTGTTATTCACAATGAGTTCTAACGCCTGTAGCATTGAGTTAGAGCATCAAGGTTAGTGGCAACAAAAAAAAAAATAAAAAGGGCGTTGTGATGTTGTAGCATTATTTCATATATTCAGAAATTTGTATATCATATTGCTATCCATAATTTTCAGCATACTGATTTCTCCAGGGTGCACAACTTCTATCATCTGCACTCTGAACGATGTAAATGACCACTGACAAGGGACTACTGAGGCACACTATTGACATCAGAAGGGTTGTTATCAGTAGACCAATTATTGCTTTGATTTGCCTATGGGAGCAGAAGAATTTTTGCAGTTCAGCAGTGCAAAGACAGTAATTCCACACTATGAGCTTGCAGGGAGGAAAAAAAAAAAAACTCTGAAAATCATTATTATTGTCCTTAAAGTCCTCAATAAGTTAAAATTGTGCATAGGATGCCCCATCCCTGGAAGTGTTCGAGGCCAGGTTGGATGAGGCTTTGAGCAACCTGATCTAGTGGAAGGTGTCCCTGCCCATGTCAGGTGGGTTGGAACTAGATGATCTGTAAGGTCCCTTCCAACCTAAACCATTCTATTATTCTGTCTTTCTATACTACAATAACTGGCTTTTTTTGTCATTGGAGATGGAGACAGGAGATGGAGACAGAAGATGGAGACAGTGAAATGAGACAGCACCAGGCTCACTGGCGTGGTGGTCAGTGTATCACTGCAGTGATCTTTGTTCATCACATCTGTGAGTGGATATATGACTATGGACCCAAATGCTTCACAGAGCGGTTTCCCTTAATATTTCTTCCAGAGCATCAAAGTCAGCTTTATTAATAAGTGGTAGACTGTACAAAACTGATACCTTGACTGGGTCTAGGATGGGAAGAACACCGTGGACAGATGGGAGTCTGTTGCTCCAACATCACATCTTCTTCGTTCCAGGGCTTTCATCAGAGCGATCTGTTTGGCATTACATCTCCTTGAGCCACTTGTGACAAATGTACAGTAAGGTGAGTGTATCTCTGTGTAAACGTGTTTTAAGATAAAGATAGGGTGTTAGTCAAATGTTTGTTTAACCTGAATTGCCATTAAAAAAACTCCTACCAAAACACTTACATGAGCAATATCTCATCTCACAAATCACCTTAGAGACAGGAATATTTTGGGGTAGGGTAGGCATTTACAAATATGCTGTCAAAGTATTTTTGTAATTTTCTGGGCTACTATGATTCAAATACAAACACACAAATGTCTGAAACCAGAGGACACTCTGTGTTCACTTCAGCCCATTGTACGCTACCTAGACCTATCTTTTAACAGCTAAATGTTATCCACTGCAAAACACTGTTTTAGTAAACAAAAATTAACATCATGCCACTAACAGCTACTACATAATTAACCTAGGCCACAGCCTAGAAAGTGTGTGGCCTTGACTAGAACAATACATTGGCAATCTCACCAATTGGTCATACGAGTATAATGGCATTTACAGTCAAGTAGAGAAAAACACATGGAGAAAGGAGTACATTCCTCCTCTAAAAGTAGAGCTGAACTGCAATTTTTTAGCCAAAGCTAATGAACAGCCCTTTCCACCTACGGGTTGTGCTGATTTCAATCCACAAGCCAGAGAGGTGTTTTAATGTCAAATTAATTTTCAGCATTACTAAGACGAAGATATGTGGATTACAACCGTTGTCTACAGTTTAAAACCTTAATGTTCTCATCATGGGGTTTTAAAATTTATTTTTTGAACAGTGCTACATTTCACTATAAAAATAACAATTGTCAGAAATAACATATTTTAACTAAGTGGTTTGAAATAGTGCTTTCCTATATAGGAAACTGAAGGTTAGTTTTAGCAGTATAATCATTATACTCCAGTCTTCTAGACAGTAACTAGCACTATGTGTCTTATATAATGGAATATTTCTGACAGCTCCAGGAGAGATAATGGTAGTACTAGTCAGATAACATCAGAGTCATTTATCTAACATTATTTCATTCATCTTCCACTCCATCACTACAAATAGGATGAGAAATTGTCTATGCTATATAAGATTTCTAAAATAAGAAAAGTTGCTTACTGTATCTCCGTTACTAGTGCAAAAGTAAATATTGATTTATCATTCCAGGAATTTACTATGAGTGACACGTCAAACTCTTTAAGTTACTTTTAAAATTTGACATCTCTTCTAGTCTATAGAGGGAAAAATGCCTGGGGACTCTGAAAGTTCAAATTCTTTTTATTAACTAAAGTCATGATCTAATATGTCTTGATTGAAAGCAAGAGTAAAGCTGAAGAGATCAAAAGATCATCTTAATGGAGAAAACAAATCTATAGCATTGAATTACATTAGCAGCAAATGTGGTTTGCAGCTGAATTTCGGTGGGGATTTTCTTTGTTTGGTTGGCTTTTTTTTAAATGAAGCACTTGGCAAGTCTAATGGGGAAGATGGGACTGTATACTATGACCAGCATCATTTGCACTTTTCAGTGCAAAGCTGTGAGGCTAGAGCTAGAGAAGAGTTCCAGTGTGGTTCAAGAGGAATGTATTACCGCTGATGTACAACCCTTTCAATCCACGACACTGAATATGTTGGCACTACTTCTGCACTCTGATTGCATTCCTTTTCCAGGCAGGTTTGTTCACATTTTTTTCCTTGAAAGAAGAGACGTAGGAAAATGAAACCCTTACGCTGCTAAAGATATCTTTTTCTAGCTGGAACCACGGGAGATATTTTGCATAGTTTGGTTTCTCATTTTAAAAATGCCCAAGTCAATTCCCAGCCTGCTATAGATAATTTTCTCATGAGCATATTGGTATTTGAATGTTCTCCACAATTCAGAAGACAAGGTTCTTTTCAGCACCCGACCTTCAACTTCACAAACAGTTACAGAAAGGTGAAGTATTTCAGGATAGGTCTGGCTTTCCAGAGCATCAGCTGAGCAAGAGCACTGTAAGAGTTACAAAGAACTTTATAGCATCTCCTCTGACACTCCTTTAGAGTCCCACCACTTTGGGACTCATGCATATAGATACGGTTGGAGAAGTTTTTTCCATTCTCATCAGACATTATTTGAGCAGGAGGACCCAGGGGTAAGACACTGATCAGTCCCTGCTCTTTTTAGATCAATATTCAAGGATGTTCCCAATCTGGACATGTTCTAGGCCAAGTTTTCACTTCTTAGATATACGATAACAGATAGTCCATTCACTCCAGTGTTTATCTTTAAGGCATTTCACAAATACAAATGAGTTTCCAAACTCTTAGGATTAAGGTAAATGATTAATTTACAGATGGCAGAAGTGATCGAAATATTAAAACTTTGAGCCAATAACTATCCAAATTCAGAAACTAAAAATTCAGATCTGTTAGTGACTTGGAGCCTATGCTATTCATCCAAAAAGTCTGCAGTCTTTCAGTGACGATATGTGGATAAGAGCAGAAAAATGTTTTGTCCAGATAATGTTACTCATTCACTGATACTGTCACATGCTTCCCAACAAATTAAGGCTGTGTGTAACTGCAGAAAGGAAGGCAAGCTCGTATACTGACTACATCCTAACAAGAAAATATGTGTCAGCTTAACATATGCAAACTCCAATGTAGGAAAAAGGTTCATTTTCATATTATCATGAAAAGGAGTGATAGGACAAAACAAGTTTTTAAACTTACTCACAAAATAAACATACATGCAGAAAGATTCTGGATAAGAAATCCAAAGGCTTCTTTAGTATAAAATATGTTTTGGTATGTTGCTGGGAGAGGTAATGTTCACAATGCCACTATCCCAGTGGCAGCAATAACTCTAATTAAATCAAGGGTGCTTAAAACTAATTAATTGTCAAACCCAGAGAAACTTGAAAATACATGCTGAGGGCTGACAGACTCCAAATATACTGATGCAGACTACATAAAATATGAGCAAATTATGGTTTACTAGTGCAAGACCTACTGAAGTTGGGACTGCAAAATACAACTGCTCCCAGGATTCTGGACGTATGCAGGCCCTAAGTATATAAAATTCTTCACTACTGATGATCTATTTTTTAAGATTTAATTGCAATTAATAATTGTTGCCAGAGAAGTAAACATAAACAATTTAATTAGCTTGTCTCTTTCCAGCTATAGTCTACTTACCTAAATGTATTATGGTTTACTCTGTGATTAAAAGACACTAGTAAGTATTCAACAGAAGTAAACCATTATTATCCAATTTGCAATGAGGATTATTCCTCAGTGTAAGGCTTAGAATCCGCATCACATCATCAACTTCTATCTGCATTTTACCAATTAACAGAAGTTTGCTTCCATTTGCACACCAGAGCTAGCTGGTACAACTCCTTCACCAGGCAGATGCAACATGATAACTGTATTTTATAATATTCCTGAGCCCTACAACTTTACCCCCTCCAGTGTTGGACTTGGTGCCTGTACCTACCTCGTTACTTATCCCACCTTGCTTGGGACCCTCGGTGCAACGCCTTTTCCCTGAAACTTTCCTACTTACAGGTCCAGCTTAGTCTGAGACACTACTGGTCTTTTCTCTGGAAGTCTGTATACATTTTTATGCAATGCTGAAGGCTTCTTAAAAAACAACATACTCAGTTTTGGGTGGTTTTTTTTGAAAGAACTAAGTATTAGAGGAAAAAAAAGGTAAATAGTCTATGCACGTACTACCATGTTTGATGGTGACCTAGGTAGACCTGCTTCTCCTGATACTTTAGGCGGTTTCTCTGTACCCGTTTGATATATCACAAGTAAAGTATCTTTCTGTTGAAAAAGCCTTTTTATGTCTTACCAGAGGTTCTGTTTGTTGTTTTGCTCTGGTTTACCCTTATTCTTCCCTGTGTCTTGGCTTTGACTCTTTTGGTCAAAAAACATTCCTGCAGGCTGTAAAAATCATCACAGCTCAAAAGCTCTGTCATTACTCTAAAATAATTTTTACCTGTTTGCTGGCTCATTTCAAAAATGTATTAGTCCTTGTTGTCAGTTTTGCTAGATAACTATTTCCTGAGCTGAGTCACTGTGCTTATGTGTGAACTTCCTGATGATCAGGCTAGCTCCACTACTTAAAATTGCTCTGCCATACTTCCAGATCCACCACAGGTATTTTAGTCAATACAGTGTTTCTATATATGTTTAGAGATATATCACTGATATATTCAGGCCAGAGGTCCAAACTTTTGCATCAAACCACAGAGAGTCTTTTACAAATCCCCTTCAAAAGCTCTAGAAGGGCCAGATATCATTCAGTCAGCTACCAAAAGACTGATAGATCATTTTCCAAGACTAAATGACTCTCTGCAATAACCTTGCTCTTCACAATAAGACCATAACAGGTCTATACCAGCAAGTGAAAGTAAAATGTCACTTAATAATCAAAAAACTTGTAGTAGCAAAAGTAAGGTCACTAGTCCATTCCAGATTAATGACTCTTCTTGTTTCAGCAGACAAAACCCCCAAAATTCCATTTTTTTATACATGTTCTGGCTCATTAACCCATAAATGCAATAGATTTCTCTTGTTTCTTTCACATCCTGAATAATAGGATTTGACAACGTGATAATAAAATTTTCTACTCAGTGTACATATACCGAAAAAATAAATTAAGGAAACCTTATATCGGCCATTTTGAAAGGAATAAAAGAAAAGGCAGAGAAGCTTGATTGCTCTATTAAACCTCTGAAGGACCCATCCTGTGTCATTTTGAGCACATTTAAACTATGGAAAACTTGGAAATAATGACAGCATTAAAACATTCATGTCAACATCTTCTGTTTCTCAGATTTCCATAGCTACAGGGGCATAGGCTTCCCTGGGATGCCTTCACTCTCTAGACACTCAGAGCTTTGTGACCATGCAGGCAAGAAACAGAGACTGACCAGACCAAAGGACAGCAAGAAGGACCAAAACTCTGGCATTTGATTAGAGCACTAAACTATGTGGAAGGAGCAGTTACGGATTTCAAAAAATTATGTATATCTGTTAGCCAACAGCTATTCCACATATGTGAAATAAGCAGGCTCTAGAGCAGCGAATGGACCTTATCCTAACCACAGAGTTACACTATCACGCTCTGTTTTCTTACTTTCCAAAGTCTGCTTAGCAAGTCTTGAAATCTTCTATGTACCTTGAGAGTGCTCAAGAACCCGGGAAAAGAATGCTCTGTGCAACCCAGACTTGGAGAGCTAAGCTGTAGCATTTTAGAGAAGTGATATGATGTGGGATCACATCTGGTCTGCAGTTTATCTTTTTCTTAAACATTGGGGTTGTGAATAGGGCACCTGTCTTCATTAAAACTTATTCTGATTCTCTCAATAAGCACAATAAAATTGTAATTTGTTTAGTTTATTTAAAAACACTTCCCAGTTATAACTCTAATAAGTTAATTTGTAACTGGGGCATGAATTTGACAGCTACCAGATAAATAAATAATTGGAACTCCAGCAAGCCACTACACTTTCTTTCACTCTTCTGCTGCTTAAAGACTCAAGAAGAGTGTTAGAATTACTAGTTAATGAGAGATGCACATAGTCTCATTGGCATTTCTCTCTTGTTGGTACTTAATGAGATTAGATGAGAAATAATTAGACAAAATGGCAGTGCAAAACCCCAGGGGAATAATAAAACTGTAGGCATTTCACTAAGAAATCTTAGAAATCCTCTATCAATTTTGTTTTAAACAATCAAAACCAACATGCTTTATCAGAAAGTTAAGAAGTTCAAATCCTTTTCTGATTTTTTTCTTTTCCTAGTACCTCTTTGTAAAAAATCAAAACTGATAGTGTTTGTCACATTGAAAAACCAGCAACTAATATAAAATTATTTAGGAGTTAATGTTTGAGAAATTAATCTTATATGTTAGGTACTTCTCTACTTCGAGCTCTTGAGCATTACTACAGACACCTGTAAGTCCATTCATGCACAGACTCTTCTTAGGAAACTGCAACAGGAATTACACTGAACCAACAAGAAAACAGATGCAATGACATGTGATCTAAGAAAAATAGTTTACCTATTCTTTTCAAGTAACCAGGCAAGGTCTGTCTGTGTTTTCCCCCAGTTTCCTAAAGCCTTTGCTCTGAAAACAATTTTAAATAATTAATAAATCCAGCTGAACTCACAGGTTGTTCATAGATGAATACAATACACGGCAAAATAAATTTGATGTATCTCCTCTTATGAATTAGTCATTATGCTTCAGTAAAATCTTTATTGAATTAAGAAAAACAAATGGTCTTTCTGTATCTTAATTCAGATATGCATCATTCTAACAACAAATCTTTGCCCTCAGGACATAGTCTAAACCAGATAGGTTTAAAAAAAATAAACTAAAACTAGTATGAAGCTGGCATTTCTGCTGTCATATGTGTGTATTTGGACATACATAAACTCTAATGACATCCTAGTTGCAGTATTTCAAAAAAACATCAGTTGGTGTTGATCAAAAAAAGGTTAATTTGCACAATCAGGTTGCAGCAGAAAAAAAGGCAATGCCAGAGCCTAACTTAAACATATAAAAATATTATGAATAGCATATTTATATGGCTGCTAATAGAAACTCTGTCTGGAAATATACCATTATATGGTATGTATACTCAAGGCTTGAACTATGTCGGACTTTGATTTGACTATTTCCAGATGAACAAATATATTATTGTAAGGGTAGCCCAGATTCCAAGTTACATTGCCACTCAGCCTCAAAGACAACTCGGAAGAA